>NW_026654696.1:0-4437 GCF_009828535.3 Hylobates moloch
ATTCCACTCAACTCCATTCAATTCCATTCCTTCCCATTCCAATCCACTCTATTCCTCTCCACTCCCCTACACTCCATTCCATCCCTTTCCACTCCACTCCAATCCTCCCCATTTCACCCCATTCCACTCCACTTCACTCCACTCCACTCCATTCCATTTCATTCCATTCAGTTCCACTCCTTTCCATTCCATTTTTCTTTTGACAGGATCTCACTCGGACACCCAGGATGGGGTGCAGTGGTATAATCGCAGCTCACATTTCGCCATTACAATCCATTCCATTCCAGTCGATTCCACTGCACTCCACTCTATTCCATTCCACTCCACTCCGTTCCACTACACTCTACACTAGACAACACCACTCCACTCCATTCCATTCCATCCCATTCCATTTCAATCCATTCCACTCCACTTCACTCCACTCCACTCCATTCCACTCCTTTCCAATCCATCCCATTCCATTCCACTCTATTCCACTACACTCCACCCCACTCCAATTCACTCCACTCCATTCCAGTCCACTCCCCTCAAATCCACTCCACTCAACTCCACTCCATTCTTTCTATTCCATTCCATTCCATTCTATTCCACTCCATTCCATTCCATTCGTTTCTTTTGACAGGATCTCTTCCTGTCACCCAGGCTGTTGTGCACTGTCACAATCTTAACTCACATTTTGTTTCACCATTCCATTCCATTCCTTTCCATTCCATTACACTGCACTCCGCTCCATTCCATTCTATTCCACTTCATTCCACTCCACTCCGCTCCACTCCACTCACTCCACTCCACTCCATCCCATTCATTCCCATTCCATTCCATTCCATCCTACTCCATTCCACTCCACCCGAATCCACTACTTTCCATCTCATTCCATCCCATTCTATTCCATTCCTCTGCACTCCACCCCAGTTCACTCCATTCCATCTCATTCCATCCCATTCTATTCCACTCCATTCCACTCAATTCCACTCCACTCCTCCCCACTTCACTCAATTCCATTCCATTCTATTCCATCCAATTCCATTCCATTGCACTGTCCTCCACTGCCCTCTACTCCACAACAATCCATTCCATTCCATTCCATTCCATTCCATTCCACTCCATTCCTTTCAATTCCTTTCTTTAGGCAAGATCTCACTCTGTCACGCAGGTGGGAATGCAGTGCTAGAATCTCATCCCAAATTTCATTTCACCATTCCATTCCATTTTCTTCCACTCCATTCCACTGCACTCCACTACAGCACACTCCACTCCACTCCATTCCATTCCTTCCTTTTCCATCCCACTCCACTCCACTTCTGTACATTAAATTCCATTCCACTCCATTATATTCCATTCCTTTCTTTCAACAGGTTCTCACTCTGTCACCGAGGCTGGAGTGCAGTGGCATAATCTGAGGTCACATTTCCTTTCACCATTCCAGTCCATTCCATTCCTTTCCATTCCACTCCACTGCATTCCACTCCAATCCACTCCAGCCCATCACATTGTCTTGCATTCCATTCCACTCCTTTACACTCTCCTCCACTCCACTTCATTCCACTCCTCTCCATTCCACTCCTCTCCTTTCCACTCCACGCTACTCTACACCACTCCACTCCACTCCTTTCCATTCCATTGAATTCCACTCCATTCCACTCCATTCCACTTCACTCAATTCTACCCCATTCCATTCCATTCTAATCCATTCCCTTTCATTGCTTTCCAATCTATTGCTTCCCATACTACTCCACTCTCTACCACTCCAGTCCATTCCATTCTATTCCTATCCATTCCTTTCCATTCCTTTCTTTGGACAAGATCTCACTCTGTCACCCAGGCTAGAGTGCCATGGGACAATATCAGGTCACATTTGATTTCACCATTCCATTGCATTCCATTCCATTCCATTCCATTCCATTCCATTCCATTCCATTCTATGGCAACACATGCCAATCCACCCCACTCAACTTCATTCAACTCAACTCCATTCCGTTCCATTCCTTACCATTCCAATCCAGTCCATTCCTCTCCACTCCACTACACTCCATTCCATTCCATTGCATTCCACTCCACTCCATTCCATTCCATTCCACTCCATTCCACTCCACTCCACTCCATTCCATTGCATTCCATTTCATTCCACTCCTTTCCATTCCATTCTTTCTTCCAAGAGGATCTCATTCTGTCACCCAGGGTGTAGTACAGTGGCATAATCTCAGCTCACATTTCACCATTCCATTCCATTCCATTCTTTCCATTCCTTTCCATGGCAAAACATTCCAATCCACCCCACTCAACTTCATTCAACTCAACTCCATTCCATTCCATTCCTTACCATTCCAATCCAGTCCATTCCTTTCCACTTGACTACACTCCATTCCATTCCATTGCATTCCTCTCCACTCCACTCGACTCCATTCCACTCCACTCCACTCCACTCCACTCCACTCCACTCCATTCTGTTGCATTCCATTTCATTCCACTCCTTTCCATTCCATTCTTTCTTCTGAGATTATCTCACTCGGTCACACAGGGTGGAGTGCATTGTCAAAATCTCAGCTCACATTTCATCATTCCGTTCCGTTCCGTTCCATTCCATTCCATTCCATTCCATTCCATTCCATTCCATTCCCTTCCATTCTGTTCCATTCCATTCCATTCCACTCTATGCCACTCCACTCCACTTCATTCCACTACACTCCATTCCACTACACTCTCCTCTAGACCACTCCCTTACACTCCATTCCATTCCATTCCACTGCATGCCACTGCACTCCACTCCACTCTACTCCACTCCATTCCAATCCGTTCCAATCCATCCCATTCCATTCCACTCAACTCCACCCCACCCGAATCCACTCCACTCCACTCTATTCCCGTCCATTCCACTCCAATCCACACCATTCCATTCCACTGTATTCCGTTCCCATTCGTTCCCTTTGACACGATCTCTCCCTGTCTCCCAGGCTGTTGTGCACTGTCACAATCCCAACTTGTAATTCAACATTCCATTCCATTCCATTCCACACTATTGCATTCCATTCCATTCCATTCCATACCACACTATTGCATTCCATTCAATTCCATTCCACTCCATTCCATTCTATTACACTTAATTCCACTCAAATCCACTCCACTCCTCTCCAAGCCACTCCATCCCCTTCCATCCCAATCCATTCCATTACATGACATTTTACTCCATTTCACTCCACTCCACTCCACCCAAATCCACTGGATTCCATCTCATTGCAGCCCATTCCATTCTACTCCATTCCACTCCGTTCCACTGCACTCCACACTACTCCACTTAACTCCACTAAAATCTATTCCATCCAATTCCATTAAAGTCCATTCGACTCCTCTTCACTCCAGAACACTCCATTCCATTCCATTCCATCCCATTGCATTCCTTTCCACTCCATTCCTTTCCATTCCTTTCTTTTGACTGGATGTCCCTCTGTCACTCTGGTGAGAGTTCAGTGCCACAATCTCAGCTCTGATTTCATTTCTCCATTCCCTGCCATTCCCTTCCACTCCACTCCACTCCACTCTGCTCCAAAGCACTCCACTCGACTCCCTTACATTCCTTCCCATTGCATTCCACTCCACTCCACTCTACTCCGTTCCATTCCATTAGATTCCACTCCGTTCCATTCCATTCCATTCCATTCCACTCCATTCCATTACATTCCTTTCTTTCAACAGGATCACACTCTGTCATCCAGGGTGAAGTGCAGTGGCATAATCTGAGCTCACATTTCATTTGACCATTCCATTCCATTCCACTCCATTCCACTCCAATCCACTCCACTCCATCACATTCCCTCGCATTCCATTCAACTCCATTACACACCACTCCACTCAACTCCATTCCAAACTTCTCCATTCTACACCACTCTACTCTACACCACTCCACTCCACTGCACTGTATCGCATTCCATTAAATCCCACTATATTCCCTTCCACTCCAGTCCACTTAATTCTACCCCATTCCATTCTATCCCATTCCCTATCATTTCACTCCACTCTACTCCACTCCACACCACTCCATTTCACTCCACTCTACTCCACTCCACACCACTCCATTCCACACCACTCAACACCATTCCATTCCATTCCCTTCCATTCCACTCCATTCCTTTCCATTCCTTTCTTTCAACGAGATCTCACTGTGTCACCCAGGCTGGAATGCAGTGGCACAATATCAGCTCACATTTCATTTCAACTTTCTATTCCATTCCATTCCATTCCATTCCATTCCATTCCATTCCATTCCATTCCATTCCATTCCATACAAAGGCATTCCATTCCATTCCATTACATACAAAGGCATTCCATTCCATTCCATTCCATTCCATTCCATTCCATACAAAGGCATTCCATTCCATTCCATTCCATACAAATGCATTCCATTCCATTCCATTCCATTCCATTCCATTCCATTCCATTCCA
>NW_026654696.1:4537-8339 GCF_009828535.3 Hylobates moloch
AAAGGCATTCCATTCCATTCCATTCCATTCCATTCCATTCCATTCCATTCCATTCCATACAAAGGCATTCCATTCCATTCCATTCCATACAAATGCATTCCATTCCATTCCATTCCATTCCATTCCATTCCATTCCATTCCATTCCATACAAAGGCATTCCATTCCATTCCATTCCATTCCATTCCATTCCATTCCAATCCACTCCAACACTGTTCAATCCACACCACTCCACTCCATTCAATTCCATTCCTTCCCATTCCAATCCACTCTATTCCTCTCCACTCCCCTACATGCCATTCCATTCCATTCCACTCCACTGCACTCCAATCCATTTCACCCCATTCCACTCCACTCCACTCCACTCCATTTCATTTCATTCCATTCAGTTCCACTCCTTTCCATTCCATTCTTTCTTTCACCATGATCTCACTCGGACACCCAGTGTGGAGTGCAGTGGTATACTCCCAGCTCACATTTCAACATTCTATTCCATTCCATTCGATTCCACTGCACTCCACTCTACTCCATTCCACTCCACTCCATTCCACTACACTCTACTCTAGACAACAACACTCCACTCCAGTCCATTGCATTCCACTCCATTCCACTCCCCTTCACTCCACTCCATTGCATTCCACTCCATTCCAATCCATCCCATTTCATTCCACTGTATTCCACTACACTCCACCCCACTCCAATTCACTCCACTTCCCTCCCTTCCAGTCCAGTCTCCTCAATTCCACTCCACTCAACTCCACTCCATTCTTTTTATTCCATTCCATTCCATTCTATTCTACTCCATTCCATTCCATTCGTTTCTTTTGACAGGATCTCTCCCTGTCACCCAGGCTGTTGTGCTCAGTCACAATCTTAAGTCACATTTCGTTTCACCGTTCCATTCCATTCCATTCCATTCCATTCCATTCCATTCCATTCCATTCCTTTCCATTCCATTCCACTCCACTCCATTCCAGTCCATTTCATTCCACTCAACTCCCCTCCACTCCACTCACTCCACTCCACTCCATCCCATTCACACCCATTCCATTCCATTCCATTCCATTCCATTCCATTCCATTCCACTCCATTCCAGTCCACCCCAATCCACTCCATTCCATCTCATTCTATCCCATTCTATTCCATTCCCCTGTACTCCATCCCATTCCACTCCATTCCATCTCATTCCATCCCAATCTATTCCACTCCATTCCTCTCCACTCCACACCACTTCACACAATTCCATACGATTCTATTCCATCCAATTCCATTCCATTGCATTGTCCTCCACTGCACTCTACTCCACAACATTCCATTCCATGCCATGCCATGCCATGCCATGCCATTCCATTCCATTCCATTCCATGCCATTCCATTCCATTCCCTGCCATTCCATTCTATTCCACTCCATTTCAAATCCATTCCATTCCATTCCATTCAATTCCATTCCATTCCGTTCCATTCCATTCCATTCCATTTCAATTCCATTCGATTCAATTCCATTCCACTCCACTACATTCCTTTCATTTCGTTTCTTTTGACAGGATCTCACTCTGTAACACAGGCGGGAGTGCAATGCTAGAATCTCACCGCAAATTTCATTTCACCATTCCATTCCATTTCCTTTCACTCCATTCCACTGTACTCCATTCCAACACACTCCACTCCATTCAATTCTTTCCCATTCCATTCCACTCCACTCCACTTCTCTCCATTCCATTCCACTCCATTCCATTCCATTCCTTTCTTTCAACAGGTTATTACTCTGTCACCGAGGCTGGAGTGCAGTGATATAATCTGAAGTCACATTTCATTTCACAATTCCAGTCCATTCCATTCCATTCCATTTCATTCCACTCCACACCATCACATTCCCTCAAATTCCATTCCACTCCATTACACTCTATTCCACTCCTGTCCATTCCACTCCTCTCTGTTCCACTCCACGCTACTCTACACCACTCTACTCCACTCCAATCCATTCCATTGCATCCCACTCCATTCCACTCCACTCAACTCTAGTCCACTCAATTCTACCCCATTCCATTCCATTCTAATCTATTCCATTTCATTGCATTACACTCTACTGCTTTCCATACTACTCCACTCCCTACCACTCCACTCCATTCCATTCTATTCCAATCCATTCCTTTCAATTCCTTTCTTTCGAGAAGATCTCACTCTGTCACCAAGGCTAGAGTGCCATGGCACAATCTCAGCTCACATTTGATTTCACCATTCCGTTGCATTCTATTCCATGCCATTCCATTCGATTCCATTGTATTCCATTCCGTTCCATTGCATTGCATTGCATTGCATTCCATTCCATTCCATTCCATTCCATTCCATTCCATTCCATTCCATTCCATTGCATGGCAACACATTCAAATCCACCCCACCTAACTTTATTCAACTCAACTCTGTTCCATTCCATTCCTTACCATTCCAATCCACTCCATTCCATTCTACTCCGCTACACTCCATTAAATTCCATTGAATTCCCCTCCACTCCACTCCATTCCACTCCATTCCACTCCACTCCACTCCACTCCACTCCATTGCATTCCATTGCATTCCACTCTTTTCCATTCCATTCTTTCTTCCAAGAGGATATCACTCAGTCACCCAGGGTGGAGTGCCTTGGCACAATCTCAGCTCACATTTCACCATTCTATTCCATTTGATTCCATTCCATTCTATTCCGTTCCATTCCATTCCATTCCACTCAACTCCACTGCACTCCACTCCACTCCACTCCAATCAATTCCACTCCACTCCATTCCACTACACTCTCCTCTAGACCACTCCCCTCCACTCCATTCCACTCCACTCCATTCCACTCCACTCTCCTTTAGACAACTCCCCTCCACTCCATTCCATTCCATTCCACTCTATTCCACTCCACTCCACTGCACTCCATTCCGATCCATTCCAATCCATCCCATTCCATTCCACTCAACTCCACCCCACCCAAATCCAGTCCACTCCACTCCATTCCATTCCATTGCACTCCAATCCACTCCATTACAGTCTATTCCATTCCTTTACATTCCATTCTGCTGTATTCAATTCCATTCGTTTCCTTTGACACGATCTCTCCCTGTCACCCAGGCTGTTGTGCACTGTCACAATCCCAACTCACATTTCAACATTCTATACCATTCCATTCCATTCCATTCCATACCATTCAATCCATCCCATTCCTTTTCACTCCATTCCATTCTATTACACTTCATTCTACTCAAATCCACTCCACTCCTCTCAAATCCACTCCATCCCATTCCATCCCAATCCATTCCATTACATGACATTTTACTCCATTTCACTCCACTCCACTCCACCCAAATCCTCTGCATTCCATCTCTTTCCATCCCATTCCATTCCACTCCATTCCACTGCACTCCACACCACTCCACTTAACTCCTCTCCATTCTTTTATGTCCAATTCCATTCAACTCCATTCAACTCCACTCCACTCCAAAACACTACATTCCATCCCATTGCATTCCATTACACTCCATTACTTTCAATTCCTTTCTTTTGACTGGAACTCCCTCTGTCACTCTGGCGAGAGTGCAGTGCAGAATCTCAGCTCTCATTTCATTTCACCATTCCCTGACATTCCCTTCCACTCCATTCCACTCCACTCCACTCGGATCTCACTTGGACACCCAGTGTGGAGTGCAGTGGTACAATTTCAGCTCACATTTCACCATTCCATTCCATTCCACTCGACTCCATTCCATTCCTTCCCATTACATTCCAGTCCACTCCACTCTACTCCATTCCATTCCATTCCATTCC
>NW_026654697.1:0-8330 GCF_009828535.3 Hylobates moloch
AAAAAAAAAAAAGAATTGAAAGCAGACACTTAGAGAGATATTTGCATACCCACGCACATAACGGCATTATTCACAATAGCCAAAAGAGGAAGCAACCCAAGTGTCTGTTGATTGAATTGGTCAACAAAATGTGTATACGTACAGTGGAATATGATTTAGCCTTAAGAAGGAAGTTTTTTGTTTGTTTGTTTGAGACAGGGTCTCCCTCTGTCGCCCAGGCTGGAGTACGGTGGCACGATCTCGGCTCACTGCAACCTCTGCCTCCCGGTTAAAGTGATTCTCCTGCCTCAACCACCCAAGTAGCTAGGATTACAGGCTTGGGCCACCATGCCTGGCTAAGTTTTATATTTTTAATAAAGACGGGGTTTCACCATGTTGCCCAGGCTGGTCTTGAACTCCTCACCTGGAGTGATCCAACTGCCTCAGCCTCCCTGAGTGCTGGGATTACAGGCATGAGCCACTGTGCCTGGCCAAAAAGGAAGGAAATTTTGACCCATGCTACAACATGGATGAACCTTGAAGACATTACGTTAAGTAAAATAAGCCAGACACAAAAAGAGAAATACTACGTGATCCCACTTGTATGAGGGACCTAGAGTAGTGAAATTCAAGGGAGTTTGTGTTGGATGGGTATAGACTTTCAATTTAGCAAGATGGAAAGAGTTCGGAAGATGGATGTTGGTGATATTTGCACAATAATGTGAATGTACTTAATAACACAACTGTACACTTAAGAAGGGTTAAGATGATAAATGTTATGGTATATGTATTTCCTATACCTTAAAAAAAGATATGGAAGGGAGAAAAAAGATGCGTATGCATGTGCGTGTGTGTGTGTGTGTGTGTGTGTGAGAGTGCGTGAGTTTAGAGAGAGTGCTATTAAGGATGGGAAGAGAGATGGAAATGGGGAGGGAGCCTGTGTAGGTGGCTGATTTCCTGCTGTGAAGAGAAGGAGTCGTGCTGGGCAGAAAACCATGAGGGCAGCCATCAGTGCCTGGGTTGTAATCAGAGCTCTGTCTCCAGCAAGCTGGGGGACCTTGAGCAAGTTGGTCATTTCCTGTTGTGCGCATCAGCTTCAAATCTCACCATGTCCCCAGGTTGGATCATGGCCCAAACTTGGCTTACTGCACCTCCCTCCAGGTTCAATATTCCTCCACCAGGCACCCATCACCACGCCCGGCTAATTTTTGTAATTTTAGTAGAGACGGGGTTTCACTGTGTTGGCCACGCTGGTCTCGAACTCCCGACCTCAGGTGATCCGCCCGCTTCAGCCTCCCAAATTGCTAGGATTACAAAAAAAAAAAGCTGATGCCGTGCCCGGCTTGGCATCAGCTTTTAAAAGGAGCTGGAATAGTAACCTTTGATGATCTTTCCAGCTAAGAAAACTGCAGAGGCTTTAAACATCTAAGATGGTAATGCTGATTCACTGATGTTTTTCACCACAATTCTCTGCAGTATCTACACTCAATGGGTGCTCTCCCAATCCATGGGCTCCAGAGTGTGCTGGTTGAAGTAGTTATCTTAGTCATCTTTTTGGTCAAGAATTCCTTGTGTTTGTGAATGATACCAGTGAGCTTGGCTTAAGAAGAATACATTTACTTTTTTTTTTTTTCTTGATCTCTCTTTACTCTTTGTTTATCCAGTTTCCAGGTTCTTCTAGTTTTAAAATTTCCTTGACTTTTCATATCTTTTAACATTTATACTTCTTGGTCTTAGAATCTAATTATTCATGCTGATGATAATATCTCCTGTAGAGAGCTAAGCTTTTTTGCATGAGTTATATCATTGAATCCTATGTCAACACTGTGAGGTGGATTCACAATCTCTACCTTGTAGGTGAGGAAACTGAGGGTTAAGTAGCTTGCTTGGCCTTGTGGTCACCCGGCCAATCAGTGGCTGAGTTGTGATTGAATCTGGTTTGTTCTTAGCTACACACCATGGGATGCTGCTTTAGGCCCATGGGGTCCTTACTCCTTCTGCGTCCTAAGTCCCTTTATGGCAGGGATCGTATCTTTTTATTTTTGGTGCTTCTGAGGTCTCCAGTGCGGGGCTGTCAGAGGCTAATAACAAATTTGTTGAACGTACTTGCTAATTTCTTTAAAAGAGGTAATTTCTGTCTTGCAGTATCAGGGCAGGAGTATCTATTATGTGGAGGAGACCATAGCTGTTAAGTTCTTAGCTTCTGGGAAAAGGGTCAAGTTTCTCTAAAAGTTTTTTTTTTTTTTTTTTTTTTTTAAGTAAGAGTGGTTATTAGCAAGCATGAGATAATAAAAAAATGCAGGCTGATGAGTACTACTTTAACATCCAAAGAAGAAAGGGATGACTTGGGATCTGAACGTAGAGAAACCAGATTGAGTTCCTGCATTTCCCCCTCACTGCAGAAGTCATCAGCCCTTGGTGCAGTCAGAGACATTGACCTGGAGAACTAGCCTTGGTTCCACTGGGTTGAGCTAACTGGGGAGTAGGAGCTTTCCCAGCTTTGGAAGTTTTCATGTTTTAGTCTTTTCAGATCTAACAGACGAGCGACCTAGATCGCAGCTCCCCATATTGCTTCTGCTTCTTACAGTGGAAGCAAGGAGGGGTGCATTGCTCTCAAGGTGGCTTCTGAAATTGCCAGGTAGCGAACTTGTTGTACCTTCTTTCTGACATAGTGGCAGCCCATCCTTGAAAATTATCGGGGAATGAATTACCCCAAAGGGTTGGATTCCTCGCTTCTCAGCGGACATGCCCACTCTTCTGGATGCACCCTTGCATTTCTGTGAAGATTAAATCAGATCTCCCTTTTACCTGCAAAGGCAACCCCTCTCAGGCTTGTTCGTTGTAGGCCTGGGTTGCCTTGTAACACATATGCCAGCAAGCAGGAACCTGTCAGTCCTCAGCAAGTCAAGACAGACAGCATGCCAGCCCTCTGCACGCCCATGCTTAACTTGGAGAGCGCCCATGCTTCATCTGGAAGATCCGGGCTCCTGTTCACTGTAAGATTGGGCAGGGATTGGCAGGAGGGACAGTTACTGTTTTATCCCTTTGTGAATGATACCATGTAAGCATTAGAGATCTGCTCTGGGAAAGTGGATGGGCTGATCCCAACTCTTCCACTGGAATACCCAGGATAGTTAGTCTACCAAATCGTGCTTAGAATTTTGGACGTGGAAGGGGTCATAGTCTGGTCTTCACTTTTTTTTTTTTAAACATAAATTAACCTATTTATTTTAGGCTAGTGATGTCTCAAATGGTGGTGTTTCTCCTAGTCTTTCAACCTCTCCAGTCTTCTGAGGGCGGACTTTACTGTGATGATGAAGAGGTATTGTGGGTCCTGACACTATCAGCCACTGTTTTCATGCAGGATGCACAGTGCTGGATCCCTACAGCCTGCCATCTTGGTTTTGTCAGAGAAAAAGCAAGTGCATTTTGGAGTGCTGATTTCAGGTCCCTCCCCTCCCCTCCCCTCCTCTCCCCTCCCCTCCCCTTCCCTCCCCTTCCCCTTCCCCTCCTCTCTTTCTCTTTCTTTCCCTCTTTGCCTCCCTCCCTCCCTTCCTTCCTTCCTCTTTCTCTTTTTCTCTCTTTTTCTTTCTCTCTTTCCCTCCCTCCCTTCCTTCCTTCTTTCCTTCCTCTCTCTTTCTCCTCTTCTCTTCTTTTTCTTTTCTTTCCTCAGTTTGTTCTGTTGGCCAGGCTGGAGTGCAGTGGCACAATCTTGGCTCACTGCAACCTCCACCTTCTGGGTTCAAGTGATTCTTGCGCCTCAGCCTCCTGAGTAGCTGGGATTACAGCCATGCACCACCACACCTGGCTAATTTTTTTATTTTTAGTAGAGATGGGGTTTTGCTGTGTTGGCCAGGCTGGTCTTGAACTCCTGACCTCAAACGACCCACCCACTCAGCCTCCCAAAGTGCTGGGATTACAGGCGTGAGCCACTGCACCCAGCCTTCTTCACCATTTTCCTAAGGGAGACACAATAGCGGATTACCGACAATTTTGACCTTGGTGCATTTAGCCATGTCACTGCAACATACATCAGAGCCCAGGTTGTGGCTCTCACAGCAGGCATGAGCCACTGCGCCCGTCCTTTTTTTTCTCTATTTTTGAATTGGCCCCTGCCAAGTCAATTTCATCATCCTAACTCAAGTAAGAGCTTGGAATGTGAGGGTGCCTTGCTTGACTGATTGGCTTTCTTTAAACTTCCTTTGCTCTCCCTTTGATGAGATGCTCCTAAGCAGAGAAATGGCAGGCAGCCAAAACTGGAGAGTATGGCCACCTGGATTAGCAATCCTTGAATCATTAGGATCTGAGCGTAAAGGGAAACTATGAAATGCTTTAAAGGGTGCAATCCAGAGTGAACCAGGAAACTCAAGACAGATGATCTAGGCAAAATACATCTTAAGGCGGCTTCCTGAATGGAGCAGAAACTCCTCTCACCTGACTCATTATCTAGGCTTTGTGATCTCCTTTTTTTTCTAGCTGAAATCCTGTCCTTAGTTCCGTTTTCCTCATGCTTGGTGCTGACCCAGATTTGGGGGAGGGAGGTAGGAAGTGGTGGGTGATGGTGGTGGTTGTGGTAGTAATGGCCATGGAAGTCAGTCCTCTCTTAAAATTGCTTCCAGGCTGGGTGCGGTGGCTTACACCTGTAATCCCAGCCACTTGGGAGGCTGAGGCCGGGATAATTGCGTGAGCCCAGGAGTTCGAGGCTGCCGTGAGCCTAGATTGCCTCACTGCACTCCTGCCTGGGCGACAGAGCGAGACGCTGTCTCAAAAGATAAATAAAAAACAAATAATGAAATTGCTTCCTTCCTGACAGTGTTTGTGGGCCCCTAAAATGTCCTCTCTGGTATTTCTCCTTTTACGTTTTTTTTTCTTTAAGATACGTTACTTGGCAGACTGGTTTGGTAACCTTATTAGAACTGAAGCTATTGAGTCATTAATTCTGCCAGCTGAATTCCTTGACACTGGAACTTTCCCCCAGCTCTCAAAACAGCTAAGTGAAACCTGGGGGAGAATAAATAGGATGGACAAGGCAGTGCCTACTCTTAGTCTTACCCTGATTGAATTCCCAGGTGGCTGCAGATGGGGCATTCAGCCCGTTGGTCCCACGTTTTCAAGCAAATGGCTTCTTTCTTATTGGTAAAAACCACTTTACGAGGCTGAGTGCAGTGGCTCATGCCTGTAATCCCAGCACTTTGGGAGGCCGAGGTGGACAGATCATCTGAGCTTAGGAGTTCCAGACCAGCCTGGCCAACATGGTGAAACTCCGTCTCTACTAAAAATACAAAAATTAGCCGGGCATGGTGGTGGATGCCTGTAATCCCAGCTACTCTGGAGGCTGCGGCAGGAGAATCGCTTGAACCTGGGAGGTGGAGGTTGCAGAGAGCCGAGATCACGCCACTGCACTCCAGCCTGGGGAACAGAGTGAGACCCTGTCTCAAAAAAAAAAAAAAAAAAAAAAACCCTCTTCATGGATTTGGTGGGTTCCAGTGAGAAATACCAGCTTTGTCTTGAGAGAACAACAGGTAGATATGAAAGGCCAAAGAAAGCCGTCGAGCTTGGGTCACTTTGGTCAATCAGGCTCAAAGGTCACTTTTTTTCCTCCTAGCTGTGTAGATGCTTAGAAAAGTGATTTTCTCCTTTGCATTGACTCTTTCCGCCTCTCTTCTTTCCATCCTGATTGACCTGTGGCTTGCTGAGAGCCCATTACATTAAAAAAAAAAAAAAAAAAAATCCAGCCCCCCGGTTCTTCACCGTTGTGACTGAGCAGCATTGGTAAGGGGCTTCTGGAAGGTGCAATGTATGTGCGGTGTGAACCAGCCTCTGCAGTAATGGAGTGTGTGGTCCTGACCTTCTGGACTGCATTTGAAGGTCCTTGTTTAGCTGTATCTTTATCCCTTGGGGGAATCATTAAACAACCTCAAATGGTGGCAGGTCCAATATGAGAGGGGTAGGGAGGAAGAGAGAGGGGAAAAATAAAGAACCAACAAAACACCCACATTTCTCTTTCTGTTGCCAGGGCGTGTTAGCAAAGATAGCCTTTCCTGAAATGTTACTTATTAGTTCCTTTTGTAAAAGTGTCCTGTTTTCTCAGGCAAGTCAAGAGTTTGTTTTTTGTAGAGGGGAGGAGGATGTAGCTGTTTCCTCCTACTGCCGTTATAACAGCACAAGCTGGTAGCTTCCAACAACAGAAACGGATCCTCTCACAATTCTGGAGGCCAGAAGTCCAAAATCAAGATGTTGGCCAGGTCGGTTCATTCTGACGGCTCCGTGGGACCGTCAGTTTCATGCCTCTTCCTAGTTTCTGGTGGTTTCTCTGCAAGCTTCGGAGTTCCTTGACTTGTAGAGGCCTCCCTCCATTTTGTGCCTCCATTGTCCCTGTGTGTCTCTGTCTCTCCTTCTCCTCCTTCTGAGGATGCTAACCATACTGGATTAAAAGACTGCTGTGCCCCAGTGTGACCTCTTCTTAACTTGATCACATCTGCAGTGACCTTATTTCCAAATAAGGTCACATTCCAAGCTACTGGGGATGTAAAGTAAGGACTTCAACGTATCTTTCTGGGAGACCCGGTTAAACCCCTAACAGAGGACTTATGTGCTTGGCCTGATGTCAGCTGACAAAGGGGAAGAGCCTCGTTGGCCAAGGGTCTACTACATGGCGGATGCTGTGTTAGACCCTTGCAGCTTCACCTTTTTGAAGGTCTCTGTTGTTCTTTCCAGAGAAAACTGAGTTTCAGGAGTGAAGTAGCTGGCCCAGTCACATGCTGCCTGTCAGTGAAGAGCTGGGCTCGAATCCAGCTTTCTGACAGCGAACTGACCTTTCCGAGGGTGTACTTGTCCTCCTTTGCTACCACTCCTCTTTGTTTTTATTTATTTTATTTTATTTTTTGAGATGGAGTCTCGCTCTGTCACCCAGGCTGGAGTGCAGTGGTGCGATCTCACTGCAACCTCTGTCTCCTGGATTCAGGTGATTCTCCTGCCTCAGCCTCTGAGTAGCTGGGATCACAGGTGCCCGCCACCATGCCCAGCTAATTTTTGTATTTTAGTGGAGACGGGGTTTCACCATGTTGGCCAGGCTGGTCTTGAACTCCTGACCTCAGGCGATTTGCCGCCTTGACCTCCCAAAGTGCGGGGATTACAGGCGTGAGCCACCGCGTCCAGCTGTTTTTTTTTTTGTTTTCTTCTTCTTTTTTTCCCCTAAGATGGAGTCTTGTTCTGTTGCCCAGGCTGGAGTGCAGTAGCTCGATCTTGGCTCACTGCAACCTCTGCCTCCCAGGTTCAAGCAATTCTCCTGCCTCAGCCTCCTGAGTAGCTGGGATTACAGGGGCACACCACCACACCTGGCTAATTTTTGTATTTTTAGTAGAGATGGGGTTTTACCATGTTGGCCAGTCTGGTTTTGAACTTCTGACCTTGTTATCCACCTGCCTCGGCCTCCCAAAATGCTGAGATGACAGGCGTGAGCCACCATGCCCAGCCTTTTTTTTTTTAGTCTTAATTTTTTTTCAGAGACAGGGTCTTGCTTTCTGGTCCAGGCTGGAGAGCAGCAGCACGACCGTTGCTCACCGTAACCTTGAACTCCTGGTCTCAAGTGATCCTCCTGCCCCCGAGCAGCGTGTACTGCCATGCCTGGCTAATTTTTGGTATTTTTTATAGAGATGCAATTTCACCGTGTTGCCCAGGCTGGTCTCAAACTCCTGGGCTCAAGTGATTTGTCCACCTCAGCCTCCCAAAGTGCTGAGAGTACAGGCGTGAGCCACTGTGCCTGGCCGTATCTTTGTTAAAGTATGTCGTTTACGTGTAAATGTGCCTCCTTCGTAGCACTCCAGGGAGATGGGTGAGGACCTTCCCCATCCATTATGATTGGTGTTTGTCTCCCTCCACTGGACTAGGAGCTCCTCAGCTGTGTCTTTCCAGGCTTTGCTCACTGACTGACAGAGCCAATGCTCAAGGTCTCTTTGCCAAATAAATAGATCCCATCATCTTAATGTTCTGGGGCAAAAGGACCCCCTTTTCTTTCCTTTCTTCCTTTCCCCCTCCCCTCCCTTCCCCTCCCCCCCTCCCCTCCCCTCCCCTCTCCTCTTTTCCTTCCTTTTCTTTCTTTTCTTCTTTTGATGGAGTCTCGCTCTGTAGCCCAGGCTGGAGTGCAGTGGCACGATCTCGGCTCACTGCAACCTCCGCCCCCCGGGTTCAAGCAATTCTCCTGCCTCAGCCTCCCAAGTAGCTGGGATTCCAGGCACCCGCCATCACGCCTGGCTAATTTTTGTAATTTTAGTAGAGATGGGGTTTCACCATGTTGGCCAGGCTGGTCTCGAACTCCTGACCTCAGGTGATCCACCTGCCTCAGCCTTCCA
>NW_026654698.1:0-8329 GCF_009828535.3 Hylobates moloch
GCTCTGTCACCCAGGCTGGAGTGCAGTGGCGCAATCTCGGCTCACTGCAAGCTCCGCCTCCCGAGTTCACGCCATTCTCCTGCCTCAGCCTCTCCGAGTAGCTGGGACTACAGGCGCCCGCCACCACGCCCGGCTAATTTTTTGTATTTTTAGTAGAGACGGGGTTTCACCGTGGTCTCGATCTCCTGACCTCGTGATCCGCCCGCCTCAGCCTCCCAAAGTGCTGGGATTACAAGCGTGAGCCACCGCGCCCGGCCTCTACCCACCTATCTTAAAAATTTTCCATGAAATAACCTTCTGCCAGGCTGGAATCTATATTCAGATATTCAGATGTGTGTACTACATCAGGGAACAGATGAACTCAAACAGGAACACTAGTCATATCACTATTTAGCAAGAGCTTAGTACAAAGACTTGCTTCAGCACATCATGGGAATGATTAGCACAAAGATCAAAACATATCTGTACTTTGTCCCAAACTCAGTGTTCTACAGAACGTACAAAGCAGAGACCGGGAAACACACTTATCTGGGCATTCAGTAAATCAGCAGGAGCCCCACATCCAGAGCAATCATCAGGAATCATTCCTTCACTCATTACACTAGAAGGCCTACCATAACAACACTATATTGCAGATCACTTGTTAGCAAACCAAGAAAAAAAATCTTATACAGAAAAGAGATAATACTATATATACTGCCATTGAACACCATAACATGAAGTCCTTGTTGACCAAGACTGATAACTATACTCACACTTAGCCCATCAGGAAACAGCTCTCACCTGGATAAAGGCCTACACCTATACCATTAGATATATCAAAACTGAAATCTGAACTAGGCCATGAAACTCCCCACCTGCCATACTAGGAGAGATTCATGAGTCAAAATGGGGCCTAGATGCCTATTCACAAAAGAAAGAATGAGCCCTGGCTGGGTGTGGTGGCTCACGCCTATAATCCCAGCACTTTGGGAGGCCAAGGCAGGTCGATCACCTGAAGTCAGGAGTTCGAGACCAGCCTGACCAACATGGTGAAACCCCATCTCTACTAAAAATACAAAAATGGCTGGCACGTTGGCTCATGGCTGTAATCCCAGCACCTTGGGAGGCTGAGGTGGGTGGATCACCTGAGGTCAAGAGCTCAAGACTAGCCTGTTCAACATGGTGAAACCCCATCTCTACTAAAAATACAAAAATTAGCCAGCCATGGTGGCAGGCTCCTGTAGTCCCAGCTACTCAGGAGGCTGAGACTGGAGAATTTCTTGAACCCAGGAGGCGGAGGTTGCAGTGAGCCAAGATTGTGCCACTGCACTCCAGCCTGGGTGACACAGCGAGACTCCGTCTCAAAAAAAAAAGAATTGGACAAAACACACAAACAAAGCGAGGAAGGAATGAAGAGATTTATTGAAAATGAAAGTATACTCCACAGTGTGGAAGCGAGCATAGGGGCCCAAGAGCCCCGTTACAGAATTTGTGGGGCTTTAAATACCCTCTGGGGGAAAAAAAGAAAAAATTTAAAAAAAAAACAAACAAAGAAAAATAAATAAATAAATAAATACCCTTTAAGGGTTTCCATTGGTTACTTGGTGTATGCCCTATGTAAATGAAGAGGATGAAGTAAAGTTACAAAGTCATTTTCTTGGCGTACGCCCTATGGAGAAGATATTTCCTGTCATAGCTGTAGTGTGTATTGGCCTTATGTTCCTTGCCTCCAGACCCCATTTTCCTGCCTCATTGCCACACCAGTACGTGGGCCACTATAAGATAGCACCAACCTAGAAACAGAGACTACACCATGCCACGCATCCGGCACACCAGAAAACCAGAAGTCAGTCCCTGCCCAGACCACACTTTGTGGTAACATCAAGACTGGGACATACCAGGACAAAGCACTCACAGAGAAAAACAAACTTTTTTTTTTTTTTTTTTGAGATGGAGTCTTGCTCTGTCACCCAGGCTGGAGTGCGGTGGTGCGATCTCGGCTCACTGCAAGCTCCACCTCCCGGGTTCACGCCATTCTCCTGCCTCAGCCTCTCCTAGTAGCTGGGACTACAGGCGCCCGCCACCACGCCCGGCTAATTTTTTGTATTTTTAGTAGAGACGGGGTTTCATCGTGGTGTCGATCTCCTGACCTCGTGATCCGCCCGCCTCGGCCTCCCAAAGTGCTGGGATTACAAGCGTGAGCCACTGCGCCCGGCCACTGAGAAAAACAAACTTATACCATCGCTCAGCCCATTTGGTGATCCCCACTTCTCAGCTACCACAGGGTCTAGAGGACATATCCTCATTTTCTCTCAGCACCACTGGTGCCTACCCCTTCTCAGACAAAGGCCAACATTCACACCATCACTGTGCACTTGAAAAAGCAGCATCAGGCCGGGCGCAGTGGCTCATGCCTGTAATCCCAGCACTTTGGGAGGCTGAGGCGGGCGGATCACGAGGTCAGGAGATTGAGACCATCCTGGCTAACACAGTGAAACCCCGTCTCTACTAAAATACAAAAAATTAGTCAGGTGTGGTGGCACGTGCCTGTAGTCCCAGCTACTCGGGAGGCTGAGGCAGGAGAATCACTTGAACCCAGGAGGCAGAGGTTGCAGTGAGCCGAGATCGTGCCACTGCACTCCAGCCTGGGTAACAGAGTGAGACTCTTGTCTCAAAAAAAAAAGAAAGAAAGAAAAAGAAAAAGCAGCATCTGCCCTCAGAAAGACCATTCTTTCAGGCCGGGCGCGGTGGCTCAGGCTTGTAATCCCAGCACTTTGGGAGGCCGAGGCGGGCGGATCACGAGGTCAGGAGATCGAGACCACGGTGAAACCCCGTCTCTACTAAAAATACAAAAATTACCCGGCGTGGTGGCGATTCTGTAGTCCCAGCTACTCGGAGAGGCTGAGGCAGGAGAATGGCGTGAATCGGAGGCTGAGCTTGCAGTGAGCCGAGGTTGAGCCCCACTGCACTCAGCCTGGGCGATGAGCAAGACTCCGTCTCAAAAAAAAAAAAAAAAAAAAAGAAAAAAGAAAGACCATTCTTTCCTTCTCACAAAAATGCTTCACACATAAGGAAATAGCCCAGACCAAACCAAGGTCTACACCACCATTTTATGAACCAAGAGACAGCTCTGGGCAAAAGCAGAGCCCAGGAACACATCTCTGCTCAGTGAGTTACTGGATAGTTGGGGTGATCAGATCACTGATCCTCACACTGAGAACAGTTTCCTGCCTAAAAGATGACCCAGACAAGTGAACACTTGGTACAGACAGTGTAATCTCAGATGGTATAGGCTTATGTCTCATGGTGGATAGGTCTATGCAACCTGCCCCAAAGTTTGAGGAAGCTAAGAGGCTGAAGAAAGAGGCTGACAAATCCACTTTCTTATTTTTTTTGAGACAGAGTCTTGCTCTGTCACCCAGGCTGGAGTGCAGTGGCATGATCTTGGCTCACTGCAACATCTGCCTCCTGGGTTCAAGGAATTCTCCGGCCTCAGCCTCCGGAGTAACTGGGATTACAGATGTGCGCCACCACACCCAGGTAATTTTCGTATTTTTAGTAGAGACGGGGATTCACTATGGTGGCCATGCTGGTATTGAACTCCTGACCAGGTGATCCGCTTGCCTCAGCCTCCCAAAGTGCTGGGATCATAGGCATGAGCCAGTGCACCTGGCCTATAAGTTCCTATTAAAAGTTTCTTTCTAAGAAAGTGGATTTGTCGGCCGGGTGAGGTGGCTCATGCCTGTAATCCCAGCATTTTGGGAGGCCAACGTGGGCGGATCACAAGGTCCGGAGATTGAGACCATCCTGGCCAACATGGTGAAACCCCGTCTCTACTACAAATATAAAAGTTAGCTGGGCCTGGTGGCACGTGCCTGTAATCCCAGCTACTCGGGAGGCTGAGGCAGGAGAATCGCTTGAACCAAGGAGTCGGAGGTTGCAGTGAGCCGAGATAGTGCCACTGCACTCCAGCCTGCAGATAGAGCGAGACTCTGTCAAAAAAAAAATAAATAAAAAGGCAGATAGAGAGGAAAAGGGGTCCTTGGAAAATTTTTATCTCTTTTAAAGCAGCTCCAGAAACGTTTCATGTGTAGCAGAAAAGTCTCAGCGCTTTTTTGTTTTTGTTTTCTGTTTTTTTTTTGAGATGGAGTCTCCCTCTGTGGCCCAGGCTGGAGTGCAGTGATGTGATCTCTGCTCACTGCAACCTCCGTCTCCTGGGTTCAATCGATTCGCCTGCCTCAGCCTCCTGAGTAGCTGGGACTACAGGCGCGTGCCACCACACCTAGCTAATTTTTGTATTTTTAGTAGAGACGGGGTTTCACTATGTTGGCCAGGCTAATCGTGAACTCCTGACCTCGTGATCCACCCGCCTCGCCCTCCCAAAGTGCTGGGATTACAGGCATGAGCCACGGCGCCTGGCAGGCCCTGGCTCTTAGACCCAGCAGGCAACCTTTGATATGCAAATGTAGGCCATTGGAAATGGGGTCCACCCAATATGGGGATTCCCACCCTTGTCCTCTTGCCCTTGACCCCACCTGTGCCTGGCAGTGTAGTCGTCCCAACACGTGTAGAACGTCACAGCGCCCTGCATTTGCACATTAAAGGCTAGGGTGTGAGGGACAGTTTTTTCCGTGGGCTACGTGAATGACAAGCCTGGTCAAACCAATCCCCTGAGCCCTATGCAAATCAGACAACGCCTCCTCCAGGCCCTCATTTAACTGGCTGGTATCTGCCGCCCGCAAGGGTCTCTTCTCTCGGCTTTGGAGGCCCCTTACCTCTTTCTCTGTACAAGGGAGTTTCTCCCTTTCTTCTCCCTTCTTTCTTGCCTATTAAACTCTCCGCTCCTTTTTTTTTTTTTTTTTTTTTTTGAGACGGAGTCTGGCTCTGTCGCCGAGGCTGGAGTGCAGTGGCGCGATCTCGGCTCACTGCAAGCTCCACCTCCTGGGTTCACGTCATTCTCCTGCCTCAGCCTCCTGAGTAGCTGGGACTACGAGTAGATGGGACTACAGGCACCTGCCAACACACCTGGCTAATTTTTTTTGTATTTTTAGTATAGATGGAGTTTCACCGTGTTAGCCAGGATGGTCTGGATTTCCTGACCTCGCGATCTGCCGGCCTCGGCCTGCCAAAGTGCTGGGATTACAGGCGTGAGCCACCGCACCTGGTCAACTCTCTGCTCCTTAAAACCACTCCACGTGTGTCCGTGTCGTTTTATCTAATTAGACTCAATAGGAAGAACCCTGGTGTTCCTCCACTCATTGGAGCCGTATCAAGATGGCGCCACTGCACTCCAGCCTGGGCAACCGAGTGAGACTCAGTCTCAAAAAAAAAAAAATAAAGGGACTTATGAACAAAAGCCAGGTCTGTGTCTTGGGTGACAGCAAGACAAAATGGTGGATCCCTGCAGCATTTTCCCCCAGACCTAGGGTTTATATACCATAGGGGAGGGGGGTGGTTCAGAAGGGATATGTAGGACAACTGAAGTATGATAACATTAAGGTTGTTTGACCTAAGGGCGGGATTTACGGTAAATATTAATACATGTTCTTACACTAGGATCAATACATAAACTGGAAATCTTAGAGGCCTTCCTCGAATAGGGGTTGATGGGAAGCCAACATGGTGAAATAGCTTCCAAGATAGAGTTGCTTTAGCCTCCACAGGCTAAGTCCACACACTCTCATTGGCATGCCAGGAACTATCAGAACATGAATCATACCTGAGCCATTGCTCAGGACACTATGAGAAGGGCCTCCCTGTAGATAGATCATTGCCCAGTGTTCAGCAAACTATGACACAGCTCCTAGACATACCCCATGTGACCACTTGATCAGCAGATCAGAATGTGATGCTGGTTCTGAAACTGCCATTGCAAAATGATAACTGAGACAGTGAAAGTGATCTAACCTAACCAACCCCATCTTGCTTCTAACCTCCAAATTGTCCTTGTTCATTCCTGGCTGTAGGCTGAAGTAATTTTGGGGGGGAACCTAGTTTATAATTTAACTTTGGAACAAAGATTATAATAGCTCTTTCCCTTTTTGCCTGTGGACTAGACTGTCTTTGTAGGACTAATAAATTAGCCAAAAGACAATAAATTATGATTTAGGCTGGGTGGGGTGTATCACGCCTGTAATCCCAGCCCTTTGGGAGGCCAAGGCAGGCAGATTATTTCATCTCAGGAGTTCAAGATCACCCTGGGCAACATGGCAAAACCCCATCTCTACAAAAAACAAAAAAATTAGTCTGGCGTGGTGGTGCATGCCTGTGGTCCTAGCTACTCATGAGGCTGAGATGGGAAGATGGCTTGAGTCCCAAGAGGTCGAGGCTGCAGCGAGCCGAGATGTTGCCACTGCACTCCAGCCTGGGTGACAGAGTGAGACACCGTCTCAATAAAAAGAAAAAGAAAAAGAAAAGAAATTATGGTTTAGGAGTCATGCAGCTGGAGGCTACAAAATTCGGACCCTCCCCAAACTGCTCCTAAGATCAATGCTTGACATATTTTTCAGATCCTGCACCTGGCACCACCCAGATTGATAAACCAGATTATCTGATCTTGTGGCCCCCACCCAGAAACGGATTCAGCACCAGAGGACAGCTTCAACTCCCTTTGATTTCATCTCTAACCCAACCAATCAGCACTTTTGACTCACTGGCACCCCACCCACCAAGTTCTCCGTAATGACTCTGATCCCTGAACGCTCGGGGAGACTGATTTGGGTAATAATAAAACTCTGGTCTCCCATGCAGCAGGCTCTGAGTGAATTACTCTTCCTCTATTGCAATTCCCCTGTCTTGATAAATCGGCTCTGTCTAGGCAGCGGGCCAGGTGAACCCGTTGGGTGGTTACAGTTCCAACACCAGCTGAGACAACTACCTGCAGGACAGCACTCTACCTATATCCCTGCCCAACAAGGCACAGGACAATACTTAGGCCAGGATCTGTACACATGTCAACCCTCAAGCAAACTCTATGATAGCCAGCTCTTTCTCTGTACAGGGACCCAGTGTTCTCAGCTGCTCAGGATAAAGAATAAGAGACTTGGTTCAACCCATGATGTGAACTCTTATTACCTTGCAGCATACCTGGACCCAGCCCCCAATAAGAACCTTCTCTCTGTCTCTTCATTTATTTTATTTTATTTTATTTTATTTTTGAGATGGAGTCTCAGTCTTGTTGCCCAGGCTGGAGTGCAATGGCGCAATCTTGGATTATTGCAACCTCTCCCTCCCGGGTTCAAGTGATTCTCCTGCCTCAGCGTCTTGAGTAGCTGGGACTACAGGCACTCGCCACCACACCTGGCTAATTTTTTGTATTTTTAGTAGAGATGGGGTTTCACCATGTTGGCCAGCCTGGTCTCAAACTGACCTCAGGTGATCCACCCGCATTGGCCTCCCAAAGTGCTGGGATTACAGGTGTAAGCCACCGCACCTGGCCTATCTCTTCATTCTTTATTCACTCCTTTTCTACTGCATCCTTCCCCAACTTCCTTCTTTTTTTTTTTTTTTTTTTGAGCAGCAGCAAGATTTATTGTGAAGAGCGAAAGAACAAAGCTTCCACAGCGTGGAAGGGGACCCGAGCAGGTTACCCCAACTTCCTTCTTATAATCAACTACATCTCTTCCACTTGAAATCCCAAAGTTAGCCCCTCCCTCCCTTCCATCCTTCCTCTCTCCCTCCCTCCCTCTGTCCCACCTTCTCTCCTTCTCTTCTTTCCTTGTTTCTTTTTTGAGACAGAGTCTCATTCTGTTGCCCAGGCTGGAGTGCAGTGGTGCCATCATGGCTTACTGCAGCCTCAAGCTCCCAGGCTCAAGCGATCCTCCCACCTCAGCCTCCTTAGTAGCTGGGACTACAGGCGCACAACACCAAGCCGGGATAATTTTTGTATTTGTGTGGAGATGGGGTTCTGCCATGTTGCCCAGGTTGGTCACAAACTCCAGGGCTCGAGTGATCCACTAACTTCAGCTTCCCAAACTACTGAGATTACAGGTGTGAGCCACCGTGCTTAGCCCCAAAACTAGGACTTTCTATTTCTATGTCTATAAATGTCAGAGCCAAGCTTTTAGAAGAGCAGTCTGTAGCTCCTGTCTCTTCATTCCTGTTCACCACTCTACCCCCTGTAAGCTGGCCTCTGCCATAATGCCTCAACTGTGAAACCCCTCTCCTAAGATTAACACTTGCTACACCCCAAGGCTGCATTTCCAGCCCTCACCTACTGGACCTGATGGGGATGGGACATGTGGGCCCCACCTTCCTCCATGAAACGCTCTCTTCCCTCAGATCCCCGGACTCTACGCCTGCCTCTCCCACTTTCCAAGTTCCCCTCCCGCTGTCCCCTGCTCCCATG
>NW_026654699.1:0-8328 GCF_009828535.3 Hylobates moloch
GAGTTCTCATTGTTCAATTCCCACCTATGAGTGAGTTTGCTAAGGATAATGGCCTCCAGCTCCATCCACGTCCCTGCAAAGGACATGATCTCGTTCCTTTTTATGGCTGCATAGTATTCAGTGATGTATATGTGCCATATTTTCTTTATCCAGTCTATCTTTGATGGGTATTTAGGTTGATTCCATGTCCTTGTTATTGTGAATAGTGCTGCAATGAACATATGCATTCATCTGTCTTTATAGTAGAAGAATCTATATTCCTTTGGGTATATAACCAGTAATGGAGTTGCTGGGTTGAATGGTATTTCTGCCTCTAGGTCTTTGAGGAATCCCCACACTGTCTTCCACAATGGTTGAACTAATTTACACTCCCACCATCTGTATAAAAGTGTTGCTTTTTCTCCACTGCCTCACTAAGCACCCATTGTTTATTGACTTTTTAGTAATAGCCATTCTGACTGGCATGAGATGGTATCTCACTGTGGTTTTGATTTGCATTTCTCTAATAGTCAGTGATGTTGAGCTTTATTTCATATGTTTGTTGGCCACATATATGTCTTCTTTTTAAAAGTGTTTATTTATGTCCTTTGCCCACTTTTAAATGGGTTTTTTTCTTGTAAATTTGTTTACGTTCCTGGTAGCTGCTGGATATTAGACTTTTGTCAGATGGATAGATTGTAAAAATTTTCTCCCATTGTGTAGGTTGTCTGTTTTCTCTGTTGATAGTTTCTTTTGCCGTGGAGAAACTCTTTAGTTTAATTAGATCCCATTTGTCAATTTTTGACTTTGTTGCAATTGCTTTTGGCATCTTCATTATGAAATCTTTGCCCCTACCTAGATGGTATGGGATTGCCACAGGTTTTCTTCTAGGGTTTTTTTTTTAATAGATTTTTTCTTTTTATATAGTTTTGGGTTTTACATTTAAGTCTTTAATCCATCTTGAGTTGATTTTTGTATACGGTATAAGAAAGGGTTCCAGTTTCAGTTTTTCTCATGTGGCTAGCCAGTTCTCTCAGCACCATTTATTAAATAGAAAAATCCTTTCCCCATTGCTTATTTTTGTCAAGTTTGTCAAAGATCAGATGGTTGTAGGTTTGAGGTCTTATTTCTGGTTCTCCATCCTGTTCCATTGGGCTGTGTGTCTGTTCTTGTACCACACATGTGGTGCCAGATGTGTTTTGTATGAGAATATAGTGAAAATATAGAGAATATGTCATTTTGGTTACTGTAACCCTCTAGTATCACTTGAAGTCGGGTAGTGTGACACCTCCAGTTTTGTTCTTTTTGCTTAGAATTGCCTTGGCTATTTGGGCTCTTTTTTGGTTCTGTGTGACTTTTAAAATAGTTTTTTTTTTTTTCTAATTCTGTGAAGAATGTCAATGGTATTTTAATGGGAATAGCACTGAATCTCTAAATTGCTTTGGGCAGTATGGCCATTTTCAAGACATTGATTGTTCCTATCCATGAGCATGGAATATTTTTCCATTTGTTTGTGTTATCTCTGATTTCCTTGAACAGTGGTTTGTAGTTCTCCTTGAAGAGGTCGCATTTCTCTTGTTATCTGTATTCCTAGATATTTTATTCTTTTTGTGGAAATTGTGAATGGGAGTTCATTCATGATTTGGCTCTTGGCTTGACTGTTGTTGGTGTACAGTGACGCTAGCAATTTTTTCACATTGATTTTATATCCTGAGACTTTGCTGAAGTTGCCTGTCAGCTTAAGAAGCTTTTGGGCTGAGACAATGGGGTGGTCTAGATATAGGATCATGTCATCAGCAAACAAATATAGTTTCACTTCCTCTCTTCCTATTTGGATGCCCTTTACTTCTTTCTCTTACCTTATTCCCTGGCCAGAACTTCCAATACTGTGTTGAATAGGAGTGGTGAGAGAGGGCAATCTTGTCTTGTGCTGGTTTTCAAGAGGAATGAGAAGCACACTTCTCAATGTGGGGCTGCATCACATGTGCCCATGATCTGAAGACACACTTGGAGTACCTTGACTGCTCTCCAGACATTATTAGAAAAATGATGTCAGATTAGTAACCACAGATACCTATATACTCTGGCTTTGCAAGATGATGTCTTGGTCTAGAGCTGAAAAGTATGTAGTCTTCAAAGTCTCCCTGCTTCTCCTTTCATGACCTCTCCTCTGCTCAGGTTTCCAGCCTGTGCCACACCTCACAGGCCTCTGATCCTAGCTCTCTGTTAGCTAATTACTACCGATATCTGTTAACTCATGATCCTTTTCAGCAGCGTTTTCAAAATCCTAAACTGCTCCAAGGGAAATGAAAAGGCTTCATGGCAAAACAAGTTTGAAAACTTTGAAAATCCAGGTCTATTGTGAGAATCACAATAGATACCTATACAGATGTATAAAGCCTCTGAACATTCCATAGTAAAGTGACTTGTGTAAACATTGTTTCACCCAGCATTGCTCAAACATATTTAATTATGGAAATTCATTTTAGATAACACCTATTAACATCTTATGGATTAGTTTTCTCCATATTCTAACTCACTTCAATTGAGCAAACACATTTACAGAAACTACTTGCTGCATCAAGGAATTCATAAGTGAAAGCAGTGATTCTTCCCTTTGTTCCAGGTAGTTAGGCATGAATGGAGCAGGAGAGGGCTCTCCCCTACCCACTAGGAATGTTGGGTGATGGTTTGGCAGTTATGACATTGTCTCTCTAAAAGTGATATATTGGGAGTTGGCACCAGGGAGAGGCCATTTCCTGATAGTCCATTGCTGTTGCACTAAAGCGTTAATTGAATGCAGACACCAGGAAGAAGAAACTTCTTGGGCATACATATTAAGAGACAAAATGGCAGAATATGATGTTCTGGGGTGTTCTGAAAAAGAAGGAAAATCTCAAATGGGCATGCGTACAACTGCCTAAACACACTGCGCATACTCACCTCCCAAGGGTAAGGAGGGCACTGTGCATGGGGGCAGCCCTCCCTAAGGGGAGAATCTTGGGAAGGGGGCTGCCTATAAAGTCCTTGGATCAAAGTTAAACACTGCACTTGACCTTGGTGCCTGCTTGGGTCTCTCCCAAGCGTATTTTCCATTTCTCTTTCTTGTTCTAAAGCCTTTTAACTAAACTTCCACTCCTGCTCTCAAACTTGCTTTGGTCTCTTTTTCTGCCTATGTCCCTTAGTCAAATTCTTTCTTCTGAGGAGGCAAATTGAGACTGCTACCGACCCGTATGGATTCATCACCAGTAACCTGGATGCTTTCCACCGGTAATGTGTTCATGGACTTTAGAGTCTAGCAAAAAATAACCCACTTTAGGGACAGATGCCTTACAATATTATTCCTTATGGTATATGAACTCTAACAGAATTGCTTTTGACAATTAAGTTGTTTGCACAACCTCCCCCACAAAAAGGATTCTTTAGGGTTAAAATATTTTAGGCTCCATGGTAAGCTTCAAGGAAGAGAAGATATTTTTAGGGAGGGGCCGAGGTCCAGTATTTCTTAGATTATATTATACATTGTGCATCTCATTCCACATAGCTATAAATAGACTTTGTAGCACAGTAGAAATGCCATTGAACTTGGATCAGGAGATGGAATTTGAATCCTGGCTCTGTTGCAGATTCTTTTTTGCCTTGGATCCAAATAATGTCATGATTATATATTTAGAAAACACAAGATAATATACCTCAAACTGCTAGATACTATAAAAGAAAGATCCCAAGATGGACATTGGTTACAAATTTATATGTAAAAATCAATAGCTGTATGTTATACTAATAGTAACTGGTTAGAAAATTTAATGGGAGGAAAGCTCTCCTTTATAACAGCAACAAAAAACATAAACGAGAGCTAAATATAACAAGAAATGTTCAGAATCAAAATAAAGAAATAAAAAAACCCAAATTTTTCTATTAACAATGACAAAAAATCCAAACAAACCTACCTAGACTAAAGAGAATAAAATACTTTGATCTTAGGAAACAATAAATTTCCCCGAAATTCATCTCTATAGATGATATACTGCCAATCAGAATTACAAGAGGATTTTGGAGAACATACAAAATTATTCTAACGTGAAAAGAGCTAGGACAATGTTGAAAAGGAAGAGGAATGCAGGGAACTTGCTTTACCAGATGCCATTAGGAAACTTTATTAAAGAGAAAGAGGAAGCTGCATGGGTGCTGGGGACTATGGTCGTGAACATGACAACAGTGCCTGGGCAATCAATTAATGTTGTTGAATGAATGAATGAATGAATGACAACCCTTACCTTATATGAAAACATAGCTAGCCCATCACTTCTAAATGATGAAAAGGATGAGACATCATTAAAGATTAATGAGACATGCATTAAAGATGCAGCGGTAAAGAGCACTGGATCTGAAGCTGAACTCTCTGGGTTTGAATCCTGGTTCCACTACTTGCCAGCTCAGTGGCCTTGATTAAATTTCTTAACCTCTCAGTGCCTTGCTTTTCTCATCTCTAAGGTAACAACAGTTCTTTACAAGGGATGACAACAGGTCTTACTTCATACAGCTGTTGAGAGTAAATGCATTATCCACCTAAAGCCTGTGATGAGTGTCTAGCACAGAATAAGCTCTCAGAAAATATTTATTGAATGAAAAAAGGAAAGGATGGAAAATTATAAATGTAGCCCTTGGTCAAAGTTCAATGATATGGCATCTCATATTCAAAAACTTGCTGTCACTGCAGCAAGTATGCTTCACTGTCCACATGTATGATCTAACAAGTTAATCTCAACGTGTTAAATCTCCTTTCATCCCAACTGTGTACCTGTAAACTAACAACCTAATTGCATGATTTCAACTGACCTTATTGTAACTTCAAACTGATTTTTCTCTGGATTCTTATATAACACTTTCTGTCATTTCAAATACATCAGTCTGTGCCAACAACCTCATATTCTTCACCTTGTTCACTCTTTATTCCCACTCTAACTGTTCTTACACTTTTCTAAGCATCTACATCTCTTCCTTTCTCTAAATACGTCTCCTCCTTAGAAATTTGCTTAATTTCTTATCTGTCTTAGAAACGTCTTTCTTGTCAGTATAACCAGTTCACTGGCCCTTTTTTCTCTTGCAGTTACAATGAAAATCCTATAAGTGAGCAGCTAAAAGGAGGAGACATTAGTGTCACTAAAAATTTGTTACTTTCCAACCTCAGTTTGCCTTTTGGGAACACACAGCCATACTTTTGTCACATCCTTCTCTCTTCAATTCCTCACATATTTCAGTTTGTGTTCATTTTTCTAAGCTTCATAATTTCTGAAACAATCATTTGAACATTTTGATTCATCTCTTAATTTGCTGGAGTTTTTGATAAAGTAGTCTTTCGAGAATGACTTACAGGCATTTTATTTCTTGAATCCTTTCATGTTTAAGAATGCCATGGGAAAAATATCTTGGCTGAATATAATATTCTTAGATTATGAGTTCTCACATTCAGAATTTAGTGAACATAGTTTCATTATCTTTTGGCATTGAATGTTTGTATACTGAAATTTGATGCCAGCCTCATATTTCCCCCAGTAGGTATTTTTCTTATTATGCCTGGATGTCTAAAAATAAATAGCCTCATGATATGCTGTGGTGTTGAGCATTTGCCATCAAAATATCTTGCCATGCTGTTTTAAATGTTTGGAATGAAATTTTCCTAAAAAACAAAAAAGGAGCCTATGTGCCCTTTGGATGGCAACTTCAGGTGTTTCTTTATTTGAAATAATTTGCTTATTTTACCTTTCAATATTTTCTGTTTCATTTGTTGAGGTTCATACTTCAAGGACACCAATTATACTTACTAAAGATCCAGTTTAACTATTCCAGCTATCAGATTTACTCTGGCTGCTTTAATGTTTGTCCTTTTCATCTCCATTTAGGAGCTTATTCCAAGTCTTTATCAGCACTTCCATATTCAGACATGTCTACTCTGTTTTGTACTGCTTTACATTGATATGTGAGTTTATCATCTTGGAATTTTTATGTGTTTCATCTGCTCTTTGTTCCTCTACTCCTCTTTTATTGCATTTATTTGTGTGAATCAAGTGTATTTTGTATCTACTTTACCCCTTCTACTGATGTTTTTAGCTCTACCTCACTTTATTACTTTATAGTGGATCTCAAACTTCAGAATGCATAAAAATTACCTGGAGTGTTTGTTAAATCACATACTGCTAGGCCCAACCTTAGAGTTTCTGATTCAAAAAGTAGAAGGTAGGAGCTGAGAATCTGCTTATCTTAACAAGTTCTGAAGCTCATACATTGGGAACCTCTTCTCTACAGAATATAATACACATCTTTAAATTATCATAATCTACTATCAGGCAATCTTATTCCACCATGTAAGCAATGTTAAGAAACCAAAGAAAAAATTAATTGTATCTCCTACTCCTCTTTGTGTTTTTGTTGACATGTATTTTATTTCAACAAATGCTAAAATTCCATATGTAGTTCTTATTCTCATTTTATACTGTTAATAGATTTTTAAATAAATGTTAAAATATATTCAAGATAAATATAATAAACACATATTTTACATTTACCTATATGGTAGACAGGCCTAAGGGTGCTCCTTATCATGATCCTGGACTCCTGGTCTTGACGTCCTTGTGTGATCCCTTCCGCTTGACAGTGGGCAGAAGCTATGACTTCTAGCTTCTAGCCAATAAAATATGGCAAACACGATAGGATGTCACTGGGTGATTATGTTACATTATGTAGGATTCTGCCTTACTAGCAGACTATTCTAAAGACTCTTCTTGCCAACTTTATGAAGTTAGTGGCTGTATTACTCAGGGTTCTCCAAAGAAACAGAGGCTATAGGATGGATAGGTAGATAGGTAGGTAGGTAGGTAGCTAGGTAGGTAGACAGAGATTTATTATGAGAAATTGGCTCATGTGTTATGGAGGCTAAGTTCCACAATCCACCATCTCAAGCTGAAGACCCAGGAAAGTGCATGATATAGTTCAGTCCAAGTCCGAGGGCCTAAACCAGGTGAGCTGACAGTGTAAGCCTCAGTCTGAGGGCAGAAAAAGATGGATGTCCCAGCTTAGGAGTCAGGCAGAGGGGGCAATCTCTTCTTTCCTCTGCCTTTTTGTTCTGTTCAGGCCCGCAATGGATTGGGTGATGCCCACTCCTATTTGGGATGGCTATCTGCCTTCTCAGTCCACTGATTCAAATGCAACTCTCATACAGAAACACCATCATGGACACACCCAGAAATAATGTTTAGCCAAAATATCTGGGCTCCCTGTGATCCAGTTAAGTTGACACATAAAATTTACCATCACAGTGATTATATAGCAAGAAACTGCAGGCTGTCTCCAGGAACACTGCAGTCAAGGGCCTGCCTTCAGTCCGACCATCCCAAGGAATTGAATTCTGCTACCTGAGTGAGGCTTGAAGCGGATTCCTCCAGTCAGTAATCCAAATGAGAAAGCAGCCTATTTGATACCTTGATTGCAGCCTCTGAGATCCTGATTTGAGGACACAGTTAAACTGTGCCTGGATGCCCGAACCACAGAAACTGAGATAATAAACGTATATCGCTTTCAGCTGCTAAGTTTGTGATAATTTGTCCTACAGCATTGAAAACTAATATAACCTACACACAGAGCATGTGAAAATAAGGCTAGAAGTCCCACTTAAAACCATGTAATGTCTTTCAAAATTTAAGCTTAAAGAGGACATTTTGGTGGAGCCAAGATGGCCGAATAGGAACAGCTCCGGTCTCCAGCTCCCAGCCCAAACGACACAGAAGACGGGTGATTTCGGCATTTCTGCTTGAGGTACCGGTTTCATCTCACTAGGGAGTGCCAAACAGTGGGTGTAGGACAGTCGGTGAAGCGCACTGTGCGTGAGCCAAAGCAGGGCGAGGCATTGCCTCACTCGGGAAGCACAAGGGGTCAGGGAGTTCCCTTTCCTAGTCAGAGAAAGGGGTAACAGACGGCACCTGGAATATAGGGTCAGTCCCATCCTAATACTGCGCTTTTCCAACGGGCCTGGAAAATGGCACACTAGGAGATTGTGTCCCACACCTGGCTTGGAGGATCCTATGCCCACAGAGTCTCGCTGATTGCTAGCACAGCAGTCTGAGATCAAGCTGCAAGGTGGCAGTGAGGCTGGGGAAGGGGTGCCGCCATTGCCCAGGCTTGCTTAGGTAAACAAAGCAGCCAGGAAGCTCGAACTGGGTGGAGCCCACCACAGCTCAAGGAGGCCTGTCTGCCTCTGTAGGCTCCACCTCTGGGGGCAGGGCACAGACAAACAAAAACTCAGCAGGAACCTCCACAGACTTAAATGTCCCTGTCTGACTGACAGCTTTGAAG
>NW_026654700.1:0-8327 GCF_009828535.3 Hylobates moloch
GCAGTGGCGCAATCTCGGCTCACTGCAAGCTCCGCCTCCCGGGTTCATGCCATTCTCCTGCCTCAGCCTCTCCGAGTAGCTGGGACTACAGGCGCCCGCCACCACGCCCGGCTAATTTTTTTGTATTTTTAGTAGAGACGGGGTTTCACCGTGGTCTCGATCTCCTGACCTCATGATCTGCCCGCCTCGGCCTCCCAAAGTGCTGGGATTACAAGCGTGAGCCACCGCGCCTGGCCCTCTTTTCCAGTTTTGACGCCCGTTGTATCTTCCTTTTGTCTGACTGCTCTGGCTATGACTTACAGTATTATGTTAAATAAAAGTGGTGAAAGTGGGCATCCTTCTGCTCTTCCACTTCTCAGGAGAAACGTTTTAAATGTTTCCCCATTCAGTATAATGTTAGCTGTGGATTTGTCATTGATAACTTTTACTACTTTGACGTATGTCTCTTCTATGCTAATTTTGTTGAGGCTTTTTATCAAACAGGATGCTGGATTTTGTAAAAGGCTTTTTCTGCATCTATTAAGATAAAAATATAATTTTTGTTTTTAATTCAATTTATGTGATGTATTACATTTATTGACTTGCATATATTAAACCATACCTGTATCCCTGGTATGAAACCCACTTGATCATGGTGTATTATCTTTTTTATATGCTGTAGGATTCAATTAGCTAGTATTTAGTTGAGGATTTCTACATCTTTGTTCATCAGGGATGTTGGTCTGTAGTTTTCTTTTTTTGTTATGTCCTTTCCTGTTTTTGGCCTTAGGGTGATGCTAGCATCATAGAATAATTTAGGGAGGATTCCAGCTTTCTCTCTATCAGTTAGAATAGTTGTAGTAGGATTAGTACCAGTTCTTCTTTAAATGTCTCATAGAATTCAGCTATGAATCCACCTGGTTCAATCTTGCTACTTATTTTTGTTCTGTTCAAAGTTGCTATTTCTTCCTGATTTAATCTAAGAGGGTTGTATATTTCCAGGAATTTATTTATCTTCTCTAGACTAGAAATAGTTGAAGTGTGTAAAGGTGTTCATAGCAGCCTTGAATGGTCTTTTGTATTTCTGAAGTATTGGTTGTAATATCTCCCATTTCATTTCTAATTGAGCTTGTTTGCATCTTCTCTCTCCTTGTCTTGGTTAATCTTGCTAACGGTCTATCAATTTTGTTTATCTTTTCAATGAACTGGCTTTTTTATTTATCTTTTGTAGTATTTGTTTCCATTTCATTTCATTCTGCTCAGATCTTTTTTTTTTTTTTTTTACTTCTGCTGGGTTTGAGTTTAGTTTGTTCTTTTTTCTCTAGTTCTTTGAGGTGTGAACCCAGATTGTATATTTGTGCTCTTTCAGACTTTTTAATGTAGTCATTTGATGGCATGTACTTTCCTCTTAGCACTGCTTCTGCTGTATCCCCAAAGTTTTAATAAGTTGTGTCACTATTTTCATTCAGTTCACAGAATTTTTTAATTCACATTTTGATTTCCTTATTAACCCCAAAATCATTCAAAACCAGATTATTTAGTTTCCGTGTATGTGTATAGTTTTGAGGATTCCTTTTAGAGTTAATTTTCAATTTTATTCCACTATCGGCTTAGAAGATATTTGATATGATATTGATTTTCTTAAATTTATTGAGACTTGTTTTGCCTATGATTTGGTCTATCTTGGAGAATGTTCCATGTGCTGAAGAGAAGAATGTATATTCTGCAGTTGTTGGGTAGATGTTCTGCAAATATCTTTTAAGTTCATTTGTTTTAATGTGTAGTTTAAGTCCATTGTTTCTTTGTTGACATTCTATCTTGACCTGTCTAGGGCTGTCAGTAAAGTATTAAATTAACCCAGTATTATTGTGTTGCCATCTATCTCATTTCTTAGGTCTAGCAGTAATTATTTTATGAATTTGGAAGCATCAGTGTTAGGTGCATATATATTTAATATTGTAATATCTTTCTGTTGGACTAATTCTTTTATCATTATATAATGTCCTCTTGTTTGCTGTTGCTGTTTAAAGTCTCTTTTGCTTACATAATAATAATTATTCTGGTTTCCTTTTGGTTTCCATTTGCATGAAATACCTTTTTTTACCCCTGTACCATAAGTTTATGTGAGTCCTTATATGTTAGATGAGTCTCTTGAAGACAGCAGATACTTGATTGATGGATTCTCATCCATTCTGCCATTCTGTATCTTTTAAGTGGAGTGTTTAGGTCATTGACATTCAATGTTAGTATTGAGATGTGAAGTACTGTTCTATTTATTATGTTATTATTGTGTACATACCTTGTTTTTTTTAATTGTGTTACTGTTTCATAATTCCTGTAAGATTTATGCACTAAGGAGGTTCTACTTTGCTGGATTTTGAGGTTTTGTTCCAAGATTTAGAATTTCTTTTCTCACATTTTGCAAATTCTCTCAACATTTGTTTGTCTGAAAAAAACGTATAACCCCTTTTTATTTATGAGGCTCAGTTTTGCTAGATACGAAATTATTGATTGGCAATTATTTTGTTTAAGGAAGCTAAAGACAGAACCCCAATCCCTTCTGGCTTTTAAGGTTTCTGCTGATAAATATACAATTAATCTGACAGGGATTTTTAATAGGTTACCTGATGCTTTTGTCTCACAGCTTTTAAGATTCTTTTCTTCATCTTGACTTCAGATAAACTGATGACTGTGTGATTGATGATGATCATTTTGGGTTGAGTTTCAAAGGAGTTCTTTGGGCTTCTTGTATTTAGATGTCTAGATCTTTAGCAAGGCCAGGGAATATTTCCTCAATTATACACTCAACTAAGTTTTCCAAATTTTCAAATGTCTCTTCTTCCTCAGAAACATCAATTATTCTTAAGTTTGGCTCTTTAACATAATTCCATATTTCTTGGAGACTTTGTTAAATTTTTATTATTTTTTCTTTGACTTTGTCTAATTGGGTTAACTTGAAAGCCTTGTCTTCTAGAGCTGAAAGTCTTTCTTCTACTTCTTCCAGCCTATTGTTGAAACTTTCTACTGCATTTTGTATTTCCCTAAGTGTACTTTTTATTTCCAGAAAGTTATGATAGTTTTTTGTCTTTATATATATTCCTCTGGAAAATTTTTCATCTATAGCCTGTATATTTTTAACTTGATTGTCACCTTTCCCTGGTATCTCCTTTAGTTGTTTAATAATCAACCTTTTGAATTATTTATCTGGCACTTCATAGGTATGTTCTTGGTTTGGATCCATTGCTGAGGAGCTAGTGTGAACTTTTCAGGGCAATAAAGAACAGTATTTCTTTCATATTACCAAAATTAGTTTTCTGGTTTATTTTTTCATTTGGGTAGAGTATTTCTTCAAATTGTTTTTGAATTTATTTTTAATTGGACTATGGTTTTTAATTTATATATTTTTCTTCCTTAAGGATCAGACTTTAATGTTTATTTTAGCCTAATTTGATTATTGGTGCTTGTAGAGGTGAGGACTCTGTTTAAGCTTCTTAGTTATAGAGTCTTTGTGTGCTGGCTTTCCCTGATGCTGGTTATAGTAGTTACGTGCTTGGTGTATGGGTGGGTTTATTGTCTCCTATGGAGTTGCAGTTCCTGCAGTGGCAGGAGTCTCTTTAAGATTATCTCATTCTCTCATGATGGGCATTCATTTGTTTGTTTAATTTTTCCCCAGTATTTTATTCACTGAGTTGATTATTCAGGTTTCAGGCCTATAGGTGAGATATCCCTGGGTAGGTACTGGCTGTAGCTAAGGAAGGTGGATAGATGTAACACCTAATGGTGGGCTGATGTCCCACCCTTGATGAGATTGGCTGGAGGAGTTCTCAATCAGATGTGCTGAGGTTTTCTCAAAGTGAAGAGTTGGAGCTACCTCAGCTCCCTACCAGGTCAGCAGTGAAGTTATTCACTTCACAGCTTCACTCCTGTCTCAGTGTTTTAGCTCTTCAGGTCAGACAAGCACAATTTTATGTATAGAAATACTGATGTTCCAAGTAGGGAAGAACTATAACTCTGACTCTTTTGCAAGCATGAGTCTGGGGAGTGATCCTTCTGTGGGGCTTCATTCATCCTTGATTATTACAAGAAGGCTGCCTATAGGTGCCTCCATATGCATTCCTGTGGAGAATTCCAGCTGCTTTTGCAATGGATTTTTGCCAAGGTAAAACAAGGACCCCTTCTCTAAGGCCTTTCATAATTACAGAGGCTTCTATCCTGTTGAGGTAGAGGTGCGGACTTTCCCTATTGCACTGCCCAGCACAATTGTGTCTCTGCTGTTAAAAACTACCCACCAGTGGAAAGATCTGGAACTCCAGGCCTGCCATTCAGATTCCTTTGTCCCATGGGTTGATGCCTTGATTTGGTGCTCTCTCTGTTCCTCCAGTAATAGGGCTTCCTCAGAGCTGGACTGCAGTGATTATTATTCCTCTTCTGGGTCTAGTCACTCCATGGAGCTATCAGGCTCCAGGCAGGTTCTGGGGAATGTCTTCAAAGAGTCCAGTGATGTGACCAGTATTTAGTTCTCCCAGCTGTGGATGCCAGCACCTGGTTTGATGGAGGTGGCAGGTGAGTGCTGTAGAGTGTGTGTGATTTCTTGGTTGTAGATATGTTTAGTGTGCTGGCTTTCTCAAATGCTGGTTATGCTAGAAGTGAAGTTGTCACATGGATGGACTCAGGACCACTGGTTAGACAAGATATTGTAGGCAATAAAATTAGCTGGAGTTTTCTCCTTCCTGGGAAAAATATTATTCTCTCATGAGTTGCTGTAATGTCCTTAGTTGGTTAGCCTCTAGCCAGAGGTAGTGCTTTCAACAGAGCACCAGCTGTGGTAATAACAGAGAGATTTGAGCTTACCCTAAGTTGGCCAAAAAGTATTCTGGTTTCCCAGGCAATGGTTGGGACCATAAAGCTCCTAAGAATTTATGTCTTTTGTGTTAAGCTACCAAGGTGGGCAGAGAAATACTATCAGGTGGTGGCAAGGTTAGATGGGTCTGAGCTCAGACACTCTGGGCAAGGCTTGCTGCATCCACTGTAGGGGATGAGGAGGCTGGTTCTCAGGCCAATGGGGTTATGTTCCAGTGGGGAGTCTGGCTGTCTCTGCTGTGTAGTAGTTTGCTGGGGGAGTGGGGATTAGCTAGTATTGAGAGGCCTCACCTAGCTCTCATATGGTTTTTGAAGCTGGTCTTGATCTTGCAATGCCCCACTAACAGCACCGAGTCTAGATCCAGACAGCCTGTACAAAAAACTCAGACCCTCCCCATCTGCCTGCAATGCCAGATGCCCAGCTCCTGTGCTCATATTTGCAGCAGTTTTCATTTGTCTCCCAGATTCTGGTCAAGGGAGTTTGTTTTCACTCAAAATTATCACACAACTCACTTGGGCACTTCTTTCACCCTGAGGTCCCTCCCTAGGTTTGCTGGCTGCCTTCTCCAAGGGCTCCTGTGAGATATAGTCAGAAATGGCCTCCCTGGTCTCAAGCTAGAGACTGGGAATGCCTACAAGTTTCTCACTGCTGCTTGTACTTTTATATTTCACACCATTCCCTAAATCCATTCCAGCTCTACATAAAGTTAAAGTATCTTCCCATGATCTGGATTTTCAGATTTCCCAGTGGGAATGTGTGTTTTGGGGGATGCTTTTTCCCTCTCTCATTCTGGAAACTCACAGTTTTATGGCTGTCCTACAAAGTTTGCTGTGGCATGTTGCTTCTTTCAAAAGGTCTGTGAATTCTTTCAGTTTCCTCTGGTAAGTTCCTGTGGTGGTTCATGGAACAAAAGTTAACAGTGTGAATTTCCACACAGTGTTCTGTTCTTCTAAGTGGGAGAGACATGCTAGCACTGCATCCTATTCACCACCTTGGGAAAAAAAAGAAAAAAACCTAATTGTGTATTTTTAAATAGCTTAAAGAGTATAATTGGATTCTTTGTAACACAAAGGATAAATGATTGAGGTGATGGATACTCCATTTATTCTGATGTGGTTATTATGCATTGTATGCCTGTATCAAAATATTCCATGTAGCCCCTAAAGATATATATATGCCCATTATATACCCAAAAACATTTTTAAAATATTTTAAAATAAATTATTATTTAAAGAATTAACTAAAATCTTTTAGAACTAATAAACGAGTTTATGAACGCTGGAAATAAAAGATCACTATACAAAACTCAATTGTATTTCTATACAGTGTCAATGAGAAAACCAATAATTAAATGAAGAAAATAATTCCATTATAATCACTTCAAAAGGAATAAAATATTTAAAGATAATTTTAACAAAAGCAATGCAAATTATGTACCCTGAAAACTGCAAGACACTGTTGAAAACAAAATTTTTTAGAGATGGAGTTTCACTCTGTTGCCCAGGCTGGAGTGCACTGGCTCAGTCTCGGCTCACTGCAACCTCCACCTCCCAGGTTCAAGCGATTCTTCTGCCTCAGCCTCCTGAGTAGCTGGAATTATAGGTGTGTACAACCTCACCCAGCTAATTTTTGTATTTTCAGTAGAGACGGGATTTCACCATGTTGGCCAGGCTGGTATTGAACTCCTGACCTCAGGTGGTCTGCCCACCTCAACCTCCCTATGTTCTGGGATTACAGGCATGAGCCCCTGCACCCGTCAAAAACAAATTTTAGAAAGAGCTACATCAGTAGAAAAACATCTCATGCCCATCGGTTAGAAAACCGTATTGCTAAAACAGCAATGCTCCCCAAATTCATATACAGATTTGAGGAAATTCTTATGGGAAATGCAGATGACTTAGTTGCAGAAATTAAAAAGATGGTTCTAAAATTTATACATAAATGCAAAGGACCCAGGATTACCAAAACAATCTTGAAAGAGAACAATGTGGAAAAACTTACACTTCCAGGTCTCAAAATTACAAAATTTACTGCACATCTGAACATGTGTAGATTTCAAGGCCTAGGTAATCAAGACTGTGTGGTATTGGCATAAGAACAGATGTACAGATTAATGTAATAGAACTGAGAGACCAGGAGTAAATCTTCACCATTCTAGTCAGTTGATTTTAGACAAAGGTACCAATATAATTAAAGGAGAAAAGAATCATCTTTCAACAAACAGTGCTGTGACAACTGGGTAACAGCATGTTAAAAAACGAAGTTGTATTCCTAGCTTACATACAAAATTAACTGAAAATGCATTTACAACCTAGATGTAAGAGCTAAAACCATAAAACTTAAAAGAAAACACGAATATAAGTGCTTATAACCTAGAATTAAGCATTGGTTTCTTTTTATTATTATTATTGCTAAATTTTGTAGCTGCATAGTAGCTGTATATATTTATGTGTTACAGGAGATATTTTGATACAGGCATGCATTGGTTTCTTAGCTATGCCACCCATTTGCAAGAAACAAAAATAAATAGTTAAACTGGAAGTCACCAACATTTTAAAAATATTGTTCTTCAAAATATATCATCAATAAAGTGAAAAGACATCTTCCAGAATGGGAGATAATGCTATAAATCCTATATCTCATGTGAAGCTTGTCTCTAGAATATAGAATGTACTACTATGTTCAATAATTTTTTAAGAAAACAGAAACCTAACTTTTAAATAGGCAAAAGGTCTTATTAAACAGTTTTACAATGTAGATATACAACATAGCCAATTAGCACATGGAAATAGCACAACATCGTTAGCCACAAGAAAACATAACTCCATACCATAGTAACATACCACTTCACATTCAGTAGAATGATTAAAATAAAGAAAAGAAATAATAAGTCTTTCGAGGATCTGGAAAAATAGCAACCTTCATATACGTCTGGTGAAAATATGCAATGTTGCAGCTGCTTTGGAAAACAGCTTGGCAGTTCCTTAAATGGTTGAACATAGAGCTATCTTTTGACCCAGCAATTTCACTTCTACTATGTACCTAAGAGAATTAAAAACATATGCTTAAACAAAAACTAGTGCACAAATGTTTATAGCAGTATTACTTAGATAAACATTAGAAGTAATCCAAATGTCCTTCAATTTATGAAGATATAAAACCATAAAATAATGGAAAGTTATTCAGTCATAAAAAGAAATGAAGCCGGGCGCAGTGGCTCACGCCTGCAATCCCAGCACTTTGGGAAGCCAAGGCGGGTGGATCATGAGGTCAGGAGATCGAGACCATCCTGGCTAACAAGGTGAAATCCTGTCTCTACTAAAAATACAAAAAATTAACCAGGCTTGGTGGCAGGTGCCTGTAGTCCCAGCTACTCAGGAGGCTGAGGCAGGATAATGGCATGAACCTGGGAGGTGGAGCTTGCAGTGAGCCCAGATCGTGCCACTGCACTCCAGCCTGGGTGACAGAGTGAGACTCCATCTCAAAA
>NW_026654701.1:0-166 GCF_009828535.3 Hylobates moloch
CTGGTGTGAGATGGTATCTCATTGTGGTTTTGATTTGCATTTCTCTGGTGGCCAGTGATGATGAGCATTTTTTCATGTGTTTGTTGGCTGCATAAATGTCTTCTTTTGAGAAGTGTCTGTTCATATCCTTTGCCCACTTGTTGATGGGTTTTTTTTTTTTTTTTTT
>NW_026654701.1:266-8327 GCF_009828535.3 Hylobates moloch
TTTTTTTGTAAATTTGTTTGAGTTCATTGTAGATTCTGGATGTTAGCCCTCTGTCAGATGAATAGATTGCAAAAATTTTCTCCCATTCTGTAGGTTGCCTGTTCACTCTGATGGTAGTTTCTTTTGCCGTGCAGAAGCTCTTTAGTTACATTAGATCCCATTTGTCAATTTTGGCTCTTCTTGCCATTGCTTTTGGTGTTTTAGACATGAAGTCCTTGCCCATGCCTATGTCCTGAATTTCTCTGGACCTAGGTATTGCCTAGGTTTTCTTCTAGGGTTTTTATGGTTTTAGGTCTAATATTTAAGTCTTTAATCCATCTTGAATTAATGTTTGTATAAGATGTAAGGAAGGGATCCAGTTTCAGCTTTCTACATATGGCTAACCAGTTTTCCCAGCACCATTTATTAAATACGGAATTGTTTCCCCATTTCTTGTTTTTGTCAGGTTTGTCAAAGATCAGACGGTTGTAGATATGCAGCATTATTTCTGAGGGCTCTATTCTGTTCCATTGGTCTATATCTCTGTTTTGGTACCAGTACCATGCTGTTTTGGTTACTGTAGCCTTGTAGTATAGTTTGAAGTCAGGTAGTGTGATGCCTCCAGCTTTGTTCTTTTGGCTGAGGATTGACTTGGAAATGCACGCTCTTTTTTGGTTCCATATGAACTTTAAAGTAGTTTTTTCCAATTCTGTGAAGAAAGTCATTGGTAGCTTGATGGGGATGGCATTGAATCTATAAATTACCTTGGGCAGTATTCTGCTATTTATTAGACATGTAATTGGCCAAGTCACTTAATCCTCTGAGCCTCAGTTTTCTAAACAGTAAGGCAATAGTAGTAATAATAATGCCACCACTATCCTCCCTATCAAATTTCAAGATTTTTCAGTAAGGCATTGACATCAAGACAAATGGGGGTGGGAGTGGGTGTGAAGCTGCAGGGACAGGCAGGGACTGGAGTAACAACAGAAATTCAGACAAGCAGGTGGGGCATAGCAACCAAGACAATTGAGCAATGTCCAGATATAATGCAGGCAAACATCAGGTTAGAAGGCAGAAGTAGCAAAATGGTTCATTCATGGTCAGAGCTGGGTGAACAAAATTGAGTGGGTGCCATCTGAAATCCCAGTACTTCATGGAGATTTATACCAAAGCCAGGCTCCATTCCCTGGGGAGAGAACCCAGCAATTAGAATTGCAGGGAAATAGACTAGGTACCCAGAATGAGAACTCAAGGGAAGCCCAGTTCTACAAAATGAGGTGGACATAGGACACTTGGAAACAAGTGGCAAACTGTAGAGCATCCAGTGATGGTTTAGAGCATCTAGTGAAGGATTCTAATGATCATCCTGAGACCACATATCCCAGCAGCAAAACCTTGGGCCATGACATTGAAGCTCACACATTACCAGCGCAAGATACAGGTTATAGGAATGTACATTGATTTAACAGAGGGTTGTTTGATGAAAAATATTTTAGAGCAGAATTAAGGTTGACTTATCAGTTAGCTCAGTTGGCTGGGCTCTGTGTGAGTGGCAGGGTGCTGACTCCCAGAGCAGGTGACTCCATCTCACTGCCTCATGGCCACAGACCTCTTCTTTTCTCCTGCCAGTTACCCTATAAATGCTGGATGCCAGCCATGGGCATGAGGTGAATCTGTACTATAGCAGGTGCTCAGCAAGTGTCAGATGAATGCAGGGACATAGGATTGAATAAATGAATGCAGCAGCTTTTACTACAAAGGAAAGTTATGGAACAGTAAGAACAGAATCACATCCTTTGTAATTAAGCTTGCAGACATCCTTAGTGCTCTGCTCCCTGCACTTTAAAAGATAGAATTCAGTCCTCTGAAAGCATTTTAAGAGCTGTGTAGGAAAAGACAAACAAGCTTAGAAGAATTCAGTGAAAGATTAGAAGCCAATTGTCAACAACAAATTTGAAATTTCTATTCAAGGCCAGTAGAAACCAGTAAACAAAAAAAAGTTTTAGTCAGAGAGAGTTAATCACTTCATTAATACTTTAATACCTATTTGAAATTGACTGACTTATCAGTCCTGGCATATCTCCTTTGCAATGCATTTAAAGAGGAGCATAACATAGGATGGAATCCAAGGTGTCACATTCTCAGCTTACTGGTGATTATACAAGGAATGTGGACTAGACCAGTAAAGTCTGTCCTTGAGCCCTGCAGGATCCAAACCTGTATGTGAAACCCGGTGAATCCCTGTGTCGGGAAGGCATGTGGACCTCTGCTGCCCCAGCACTCATCCCTAGCGAAGGGCCCTTTACATTTCCTAATTAGGTTATATTCAGTGTTCACAGGGCTGGTAATGGATGAGATACTGAAGTGTAATCACAACCGATATTATTCACGTCCCAGGAATGTGCAGCCGAGGCTGCTCTGCTAGCTCCAACAGAAAACAATGGCGTGGTTGACAAGTAGCCTTTTTACATTTCAGATTCTGATCCAGATTTAGTCCTTCTGTTTGGTCATGATTGCAGAATACATATCTAGAGAGAAGAAATAAACATGCTGTAAATTCAATTTCTTGGATGTTTGAGGCTCTTTAAGTCCTGTACAGACTGGCATAGCCTGCCTGTTAGAAAGTTCAGAAATGAGGCTAACTGGGGCAGTCTCTGTGTCTGGTTTGCCATGTCTGGTTGATTAGAGGCCCAAGTAACCACAGAAAAGGTAATTAATTTAATCAACAGGTGTCATGCCAGGCATTGTCCTAAAACAAAAGATGAAGATAAATGCCTATTCTAAAATTGCTTGTGATCAGGTGAAAACGCCAGACAAAGCATGCTAGCAACTATCCCAAGTCAGATGCAACTCAGTACTATAATGGAGGAATAAAAAAGGTATTAATGACTGGCCAGAGCAGAGGATAATTAACTCTGACTAAGGAAAGGAGGGCTGACCTGGGGGAATATTAAAGAATGAGTGAGAATATATGAAGGAAGGGGCTGGGGTGTACATCCCAAGAGATATGAAATGGAACAGAGTCATGGGCAAGGAGGGAAAATCACCCAGTGAAAAGGACTCCAGAGCACTTCACAGAGGAAGTGACGCTTCCATTGAGAATTGGAGGATATGGAGGTAGCAGATAGTCCGATGGAGAGCAGGGGAAGGGCATTCTAGAAAGAGGAGGCAGCACTGCACAGAGTGAGGTGAAAGAACATGGCAGTGTGAGATGCCATGTGATACGGTTTCACTGACCCCGTCCAAATCTCATCTTGTAGTTCCCATAATCCCCATGTGTCATGGGAGGGACCCAGTGGGAGGTAATCAAATCATGGGGGTGGTTAACCTCATGCTGTTCTCATGATAGTGAGTGAGTTCTCACGAGATCTGATGGCTTTGTAACGGGCTTTTCCCCCTTTTGCTCAGCACTTCTCCTTGCTGCCACCATGTGAAGAAGGACGTGTTTGCTTCCCCTTCCACCATGATTGTAAGTTTCCTGAGGCCTCCCCAGCCATGCTGAACTGTGAGTCAGTTAAACCTCTTTCCTTTATAAATTACCTGGTCTCAGGTTTGTTTTTATTAACAGCATGAAAATGGAGTAAGACATTGGGGATGGTAGAAGATGAGGTTAGAGAGGTAGGCACAGCCAAGGAATGACAGAATATTTTTGTAGTCAGCTGAGTACTTTGTATTTTATCTTGATGGCTGTGAGAAGCCACATGCAGTGGTCCAATCTATTTGACTTGGTGACTAATGGGATCTGGGGAGAAGGTGTAAAGGAACCAGGTGAGATATGGTGAGAGCCTCAACCAAAGATATAATTGACAAATAAATGGCCTCATGTGATCCCATAGGTTTCACTAGGCAGGAGAAGAAAATAGAATAATTCTCCTATCAGTAATATTATTCTCCAATGACTGCTCGGTACCTTTTTTCATTATTTATGTAAATTTTATTGCCCATATTCAATCATCAGGGGAAGATCAGAGAGACCTGTATCTAATGCATGTTTGTGTTGCCCACACTTTCTAGCACAGATCTTGCACATATCAACGATGCTGTAAATATATATTGAATAAATATTAACACAGAATTTGTTGGGGGGGGGTGGTGCCAGAGTCAGTATTTAAACCAAGAGAAAGCCCTTCAACTCCCTCCTTTGCAGAGAGATTACTCATTCTGCCATACTGCACATCCACAAGACATTTACAGCCTACTAGAGACCTTTAAAGAAGGTTTCATAACATCCCTGCTGACCATCTTTTTGGAGATGGTGGGTACTAGAGTCTATATAATTTCTAGAAGATTCTAAAGTAGACTGCCAGACATTAGAAAATGATCTGAATTTATGAGTCAGTCACCCACAAGAGCTACATGTTTGTCAGTGGCAGGGCCAAAATCAACAGGACCTTCTTGCCAAAGTTTCAAGATACCCACTCACCTATTTATTGATATCTAAGGGTTCAGGGTCACCAGGATTCTCTAAAGTCATCCATTTGCAAACATGTTCCAAGACCAGCAGTATTTTGTATATGAAAGCTATCTTGCAATACACACTAGCTGAATGAAATGTCTGTCTTTGTCATGAACTTTCATGTTTTCATTTCAGTAATGCAAACCACAACAGTGCTATGATCAACCCTTATCATCAGTATAGAAGAAATTATCTAGTCCTAACCCATGTTCTTACTGGTTTAATCATTTATTTCCAGCTTTCTGCTCTTTGTTTATTATTTATATAAGATGTTTTAGCTCTTTATGCTGAGTTAAAATGTAATCATTTTATTAATATTTTTTAAAAAGTTAAATTTCTAACCATAAATTATCGGATGATTAGTTAAAGACATAAATCAGTTTTAAGCAAAATAACTAAGGGCATATCCTTTCCCAGCATTTTTTATAAAAGAAATATTTTATTTTAAAATATTTCTAGACTTAACAGAAAAATTACAAAGATAATACAGAGTTCCCATATACCCTATACCCATTCTCACTTATTAACATCTTACATTAATATTGTCCATTTGTGATAAGTAATGAACCAATATTGATATGTAGTTTTTCATTAAAGTCTATCATGTATTAAGATTTCCTTAGTTTTTAGCTAATATTCTTTTTCTGTTCCAAGATCCCATCCAACATAACTCATTAAATTTAGTTGTCGTGTCTCTTTAGGCCCTTGTTTGCCATGACTGTTAAGACTTCCCTTGCTTTTTATGACCTTGACAGTTTTGAGGAGTTCTCCTATCATTTCTCCTCACATACTTTGTAGAATGTCCCCTAATTGGGAATTATATGATGGCTTTCTCGTGATTAGGCTGGAGTTATGGATTTATGAGATGAAGACCACGGAGGTAAAATGTCATTCTCATCATATATCAAGGCTGCATACTATCAACAAGATTTATGACTGCTGATATTGACCTTAATCACCTGCTTGGGGTGGTGTTTGTTAGTTTTCTCCACTGTAAAGTTACTCCTCTCATCTTTTATTTGTATTTTATATTATTGTTATTTATTTGTTTATTTGTTATTATTTTAGAGACAGATTCTCACTCTGTCACCCAGGCTAGAAGGCAGTGGTGTGATCATAGCTTACTGCAACCTCGAACTCCTGGGTTCAGGTGATCCTCCCACCTCAACTTTCACAAGCACTAGGATTACAGCCCTTCTTCCCCACCGCACCTCCCCACATTTTTATATTATACTCTGGAAGGAAGCCGCAATGCATAGCACACAATTAAGAAGCAGCGATTTATACTCCACTCTTCGATGGCAAAATATCTACAGAAATTATTTGAAATTCTTCTGCCCAGGAGATTTGTCTATTGTCCCCCATTGATTTATTTATTCAGTCATTTATTTGTATCATTATGGTCTCGTGGATATCTATTTTGCACTTTCAATACTATTTTATTTTGTTGCTCAAGTTGTTCCAGCCCTGGCCATGGAGAATACATTCAGTTGGCTCCCGTGTCCCTGTAACATAGCCCTGTCATTAATGGATTTGGTTGAGCACTTTCTTACTTTCAGGAGCTATAAAATGCTCTAGGTTGGTCTTGCATATTTCCTGCTCCATCCTAGAGTCCATGTCTCCAAGGAGCTTGCTTGATTCTTTTATTTGAGAATGGTATTAAAAACCAAGACCTGGACATGCTCCTTGTTGCAGAGGTGTTATTGCTTCTAGGCTCAGCTGACAGAGAAATAACATATATGTGTGCAAATTAACCCATGTCTATATACATATATCTATAAATCCTTCTCTTTGTAACTATCCGTATCTATATTAAGCTAAATACGAGTTGATACTGATGTCTCCAATCCCAACCCAGTAGCATGTAGATAATTCTAACCTCCTCCCCCTTGCTTGTTTCCTCTCCCTCCTATAATGAAGAACCTGGCTTCTGCCATCAGCCATTCATTTATTTCATTGTTCAATTCCAGTCTCCTGTATAGTACTTCCATAATTGTTAAGCCATACCCACATAGAAATAACTTTACAAGTTTGAGTGCTTCTATAGAGCTCTTTTTGCCTTTAATCTTACAGACTCGATTCATTTCCAAACTTACTTAGGTAAGCATTTTCTCTGACATCCCCTTCAGTAAGCTTATTTCATGCATTTGTAATAGTTAGATTATTTTGCCATATTCTGCATTTCATCCTGGAATCCTCCAACCTTCTAAACATTTTTTAAATTTTGTATAATTACGTTTCTCTCTTTATGCTGTAAAGTTCTATGGGTTTTGAGAAGTGCATAGTGTCATGCATCTAGCGTTATCACAATATCATAAAAAAATAGTTTTACCGCCCTTTAAAAAGTCCCCAGCAGTTGACCTGTTCAATTCCTTTCACCACGAGTTTCTGGAAACCACTGGTCTATTTGCCATCTCCGTAAGAGTTTTGTCTTTTCAAGGATATCACTTAAATGGAACTATACATTTTGTAGCCTTTTAAGACTGGCTTTTTTCACTTAGCAACACGCATTTAAGATTCATCTGTGTCTTCCTGTGGTTTGACAGCTCATTCCATTGTATGGATGTGCCACAGTTTATTTAGCCATTCACCTACTAAAGTTTACTTCTAGTTTTTGGTAGTTATAAATAAAACTGCTATAAAATTCTCATGCTGATTTTTGTGTAGACATAAGTTCTCAACTCAGTTAAGTAAATACGAACATGATTGCTGGGTCCTATGATGAGGCTATGTTTAACTCTAAGAAACTGCCAAACTGTCTTCCAAAGTGGCTGTTACCGTTTTAAATTCACACCAGCAATGAATGGGACTTCTGTTGTTCACAAGGTTCTGTTGATCCTTGCCAGCAAATGGTATTGTCAGTTATTTTTGGATTTTAGACATTCTTTTTTTTTATTATTATACTTTAAGTTTTAGGGTACATGTGCACAATGTACAGGTTTGTTACATATGTATCCATGTGCCATGTTGGTGTGCTGCACCCATTAACTCGTCATTTAGCATTAAGTATATCTCCTAATGCTGTCCCTCCCCCCCCCACACCCCACAACCGTCCCCGGAGTGTGATGTTCCCCTTCCTGTGTTCATGAGTTCTCATTGTTCAATTCCCACCTATGAGTGAGAACATGAAGTGTTTGGTTTTTTGTCCTTGCAATAGTTTACTGAGAATGATGGTTTCCAGTTTCATCCATGTCCCTACAAAGGACATGAACTCATCATTTTTTATGGCTGCATAGTATTCCATGGTGTATATGTGCCACATTTTCTTCATCCAGTCTATCGTTGTTGGACATTTGGGTTGGATCCAAGTCTTTGCTATTGTGAATAGTGCCGCAATAAACATACGTGTGCATGTGTCTTTATAGCAGCATGATTTATAGTCCTTTGGGTATATACCCAGTAATGGGATGGCTGGGTCAAATGGTATTTCTAGTTCTAGATCCCTGAGGAATTGCCACACTGACTTCCACAATGGTTGAACTAGTTTACAGTCCCACTAACAGTGTAAAAGTGTTCCTATTTCTCCACATCCTCTCCAGCACCTGTTGTTTCCTGACTTTTTAATGATGGCCATTCTAACTGGTGTGAGATGGTATCTCATTGTGGTTTTGATTTGCATTTCTCTG
>NW_026654702.1:0-166 GCF_009828535.3 Hylobates moloch
CTGGTGTGAGATGGTATCTCATTGTGGTTTTGATTTGCATTTCTCTGGTGGCCAGTGATGATGAGCATTTTTTCATGTGTTTGTTGGCTGCATAAATGTCTTCTTTTGAGAAGTGTCTGTTCATATCCTTTGCCCACTTGTTGATGGGTTTTTTTTTTTTTTTTTT
>NW_026654702.1:266-8324 GCF_009828535.3 Hylobates moloch
TTTTTTTGTAAATTTGTTTGAGTTCATTGTAGATTCTGGATGTTAGCCCTCTGTCAGATGAATAGATTGCAAAAATTTTCTCCCATTCTGTAGGTTGCCTGTTCACTCTGATGGTAGTTTCTTTTGCCGTGCAGAAGCTCTTTAGTTACATTAGATCCCATTTGTCAATTTTGGCTCTTCTTGCCATTGCTTTTGGTGTTTTAGACATGCAGTCCTTGCCCATGCCTATGTCCTGAATTTCTCTGGACCTAGGTATTGCCTAGGTTTTCTTCTAGGGTTTTTATGGTTTTAGGTCTAATATTTAAGTCTTTAATCCATCTTGAATTAATGTTTGTATAAGATGTAAGGAAGGGATCCAGTTTCAGCTTTCTACATATGGCTAACCAGTTTTCCCAGCACCATTTATTAAATACGGAATTGTTTCCCCATTTCTTGTTTTTGTCAGGTTTGTCAAAGATCAGATGGTTGTAGATATGCAGCATTATTTCTGAGGGCTCTATTCTGTTCCATTGGTCTATATCTCTGTTTTGGTACAAGTACCATGCTGTTTTGGTTACTGTAGCCTTGTAGTATAGTTTGAAGTCAGGTAGTGTGATGCCTCCAGCTTTGTTCTTTTGGCTGAGGATTGACTTGGAAATGCACGCTCTTTTTTGGTTCCATATGAACTTTAAAGTAGTTTTTTCCAATTCTGTGAAGAAAGTCATTGGTAGCTTGATGGGGATGGCATTGAATCTATAAATTACCTTGGGCAGTATTCTGCTATTTATTAGACATGTAATTGGCCAAGTCACTTAATCCTCTGAGCCTCAGTTTTCTAAACAGTAAGGCAATAGTAGTAATAATAATGCCACCACTATCCTCCCTATCAAATTTCAAGATTTTTCAGTAAGGCATTGACATCAAGACAAATGGGGGTGGGAGTGGGTGTGAAGCTGCAGGGACAGGCAGGGACTGGAGTAACAACAGAAATTCAGACAAGCAGGTGGGGCATAGCAACCAAGACAATTGAGCAATGTCCAGATATAATGCAGGCAAACATCAGGTTAGAAGGCAGAAGTAGCAAAATGGTTCATTCATGGTCAGAGCTGGGTGAACAAAATTGAGTGGGTGCCATCTGAAATCCCAGTACTTCATGGAGATTTATACCAAAGCCAGGCTCCATTCCCTGGGGAGAGAACCCAGCAATTAGAATTGCAGGGAAATAGACTAGGTACCCAGAATGAGAACTCAAGGGAAGCCCAGTTCTACAAAATGAGGTGGACATAGGACACTTGGAAACAAGTGGCAAACTGTAGAGCATCCAGTGATGGTTTAGAGCATCTAGTGAAGGATTCTAATGATCATCCTGAGACCACATATCCCAGCAGCAAAACCTTGGGCCATGACATTGAAGCTCACACATTACCAGCGCAAGATACAGGTTATAGGAATGTACATTGATTTAACAGAGGGTTGTTTGATGAAAAATATTTTAGAGCAGAATTAAGGTTGACTTATCAGTTAGCTCAGTTGGCTGGGCTCTGTGTGAGTGGCAGGGTGCTGACTCCCAGAGCAGGTGACTCCATCTCACTGCCTCATGGCCACAGACCTCTTCTTTTCTCCTGCCAGTTACCCTATAAATGCTGGATGCCAGCCATGGGCATGAGGTGAATCTGTACTATAGCAGGTGCTCAGCAAGTGTCAGATGAATGCAGGGACATAGGATTGAATAAATGAATGCAGCAGCTTTTACTACAAAGGAAAGTTATGGAACAGTAAGAACAGAATCACATCCTTTGTAATTAAGCTTGCAGACATCCTTAGTGCTCTGCTCCCTGCACTTTAAAAGATAGAATTCAGTCCTCTGAAAGCATTTTAAGAGCTGTGTAGGAAAAGACAAACAAGCTTAGAAGAATTCAGTGAAAGATTAGAAGCCAATTGTCAACAACAAATTTGAAATTTCTATTCAAGGCCAGTAGAAACCAGTAAACAAAAAAAAGTTTTAGTCAGAGAGAGTTAATCACTTCATTAATACTTTAATACCTATTTGAAATTGACTGACTTATCAGTCCTGGCATATCTCCTTTGCAATGCATTTAAAGAGGAGCATAACATAGGATGGAATCCAAGGTGTCACATTCTCAGCTTACTGGTGATTATACAAGGAATGTGGACTAGACCAGTAAAGTCTGTCCTTGAGCCCTGCAGGATCCAAACCTGTATGTGAAACCCGGTGAATCCCTGTGTCGGGAAGGCATGTGGACCTCTGCTGCCCCAGCACTCATCCCTAGCGAAGGGCCCTTTACATTTCCTAATTAGGTTATATTCAGTGTTCACAGGGCTGGTAATGGATGAGATACTGAAGTGTAATCACAACCGATATTATTCACGTCCCAGGAATGTGCAGCCGAGGCTGCTCTGCTAGCTCCAACAGAAAACAATGGCGTGGTTGACAAGTAGCCTTTTTACATTTCAGATTCTGATCCAGATTTAGTCCTTCTGTTTGGTCATGATTGCAGAATACATATCTAGAGAGAAGAAATAAACATGCTGTAAATTCAATTTCTTGGATGTTTGAGGCTCTTTAAGTCCTGTACAGACTGGCATAGCCTGCCTGTTAGAAAGTTCAGAAATGAGGCTAACTGGGGCAGTCTCTGTGTCTGGTTTGCCATGTCTGGTTGATTAGAGGCCCAAGTAACCACAGAAAAGGTAATTAATTTAATCAACAGGTGTCATGCCAGGCATTGTCCTAAAACAAAAGATGAAGATAAATGCCTATTCTAAAATTGCTTGTGATCAGGTGAAAACGCCAGACAAAGCATGCTAGCAACTATCCCAAGTCAGATGCAACTCAGTACTATAATGGAGGAATAAAAAAGGTATTAATGACTGGCCAGAGCAGAGGATAATTAACTCTGACTAAGGAAAGGAGGGCTGACCTGGGGGAATATTAAAGAATGAGTGAGAATATATGAAGGAAGGGGCTGGGGTGTACATCCCAAGAGATATGAAATGGAACAGAGTCATGGGCAAGGAGGGAAAATCACCCAGTGAAAAGGACTCCAGAGCACTTCACAGAGGAAGTGACGCTTCCATTGAGAATTGGAGGATATGGAGGTAGCAGATAGTCCGATGGAGAGCAGGGGAAGGGCATTCTAGAAAGAGGAGGCAGCACTGCACAGAGTGAGGTGAAAGAACATGGCAGTGTGAGATGCCATGTGATACGGTTTCACTGACCCCGTCCAAATCTCATCTTGTAGTTCCCATAATCCCCATGTGTCATGGGAGGGACCCAGTGGGAGGTAATCAAATCATGGGGGTGGTTAACCTCATGCTGTTCTCATGATAGTGAGTGAGTTCTCACGAGATCTGATGGCTTTGTAACGGGCTTTTCCCCCTTTTGCTCAGCACTTCTCCTTGCTGCCACCATGTGAAGAAGGACGTGTTTGCTTCCCCTTCCACCATGATTGTAAGTTTCCTGAGGCCTCCCCAGCCATGCTGAACTGTGAGTCAGTTAAACCTCTTTCCTTTATAAATTACCTGGTCTCAGGTTTGTTTTTATTAACAGCATGAAAATGGAGTAAGACATTGGGGATGGTAGAAGATGAGGTTAGAGAGGTAGGCACAGCCAAGGAATGACAGAATATTTTTGTAGTCAGCTGAGTACTTTGTATTTTATCTTGATGGCTGTGAGAAGCCACATGCAGTGGTCCAATCTATTTGACTTGGTGACTAATGGGATCTGGGGAGAAGGTGTAAAGGAACCAGGTGAGATATGATGAGAGCCTCAACCAAAGATATAATTGACAAATAAATGGCCTCATGTGATCCCATAGGTTTCACTAGGCAGGAGAAGAAAATAGAATAATTCTCCTATCAGTAATATTATTCTCCAATGACTGCTCGGTACCTTTTTTCATTATTTATGTAAATTTTATTGCCCATATTCAATCATCAGGGGAAGATCAGAGAGACCTGTATCTAATGCATGTTTGTGTTGCCCACACTTTCTAGCACAGATCTTGCACATATCAACGATGCTGTAAATATATATTGAATAAATATTAACACAGAATTTGTTGGGGGGGGGTGGTGCCAGAGTCAGTATTTAAACCAAGAGAAAGCCCTTCAACTCCCTCCTTTGCAGAGAGATTACTCATTCTGCCATACTGCACATCCACAAGACATTTACAGCCTACTAGAGACCTTTAAAGAAGGTTTCATAACATCCCTGCTGACCATCTTTTTGGAGATGGTGGGTACTAGAGTCTATATAATTTCTAGAAGATTCTAAAGTAGACTGCCAGACATTAGAAAATGATCTGAATTTATGAGTCAGTCACCCACAAGAGCTACATGTTTGTCAGTGGCAGGGCCAAAATCAACAGGACCTTCTTGCCAAAGTTTCAAGATACCCACTCACCTATTTATTGATATCTAAGGGTTCAGGGTCACCAGGATTCTCTAAAGTCATCCATTTGCAAACATGTTCCAAGACCAGCAGTATTTTGTATATGAAAGCTATCTTGCAATACACACTAGCTGAATGAAATGTCTGTCTTTGTCATGAACTTTCATGTTTTCATTTCAGTAATGCAAACCACAACAGTGCTATGATCAACCCTTATCATCAGTATAGAAGAAATTATCTAGTCCTAACCCATGTTCTTACTGGTTTAATCATTTATTTCCAGCTTTCTGCTCTTTGTTTATTATTTATATAAGATGTTTTAGCTCTTTATGCTGAGTTAAAATGTAATCATTTTATTAATATTTTTTAAAAAGTTAAATTTCTAACCATAAATTATCGGATGATTAGTTAAAGACATAAATCAGTTTTAAGCAAAATAACTAAGGGCATATCCTTTCCCAGCATTTTTTATAAAAGAAATATTTTATTTTAAAATATTTCTAGACTTAACAGAAAAATTACAAAGATAATACAGAGTTCCCATATACCCTATACCCATTCTCACTTATTAACATCTTACATTAATATTGTCCATTTGTGATAAGTAATGAACCAATATTGATATGTAGTTTTTCATTAAAGTCTATCATGTATTAAGATTTCCTTAGTTTTTAGCTAATATTCTTTTTCTGTTCCAAGATCCCATCCAACATAACTCATTAAATTTAGTTGTCGTGTCTCTTTAGGCCCTTGTTTGCCATGACTGTTAAGACTTCCCTTGCTTTTTATGACCTTGACAGTTTTGAGGAGTTCTCCTATCATTTCTCCTCACATATTTTGTAGAATGTCCCCTAATTGGGAATTATATGATGGCTTTCTCGTGATTAGGCTGGAGTTATGGATTTATGAGATGAAGACCACGGAGGTAAAATGTCATTCTCATCATATATCAAGGCTGCATACTATCAACAAGATTTATGACTGCTGATATTGACCTTAATCACCTGCTTGGGGTGGTGTTTGTTAGTTTTCTCCACTGTAAAGTTACTCCTCTCATCTTTTATTTGTATTTTATATTATTGTTATTTATTTGTTTATTTGTTATTATTTTAGAGACAGATTCTCACTCTGTCACCCAGGCTAGAGGGCAGTGGTGTGATCATAGCTTACTGCAACCTCGAACTCCTGGGTTCAGGTGATCCTCCCACCTCAACTTTCACAAGCACTAGGATTACAGCCCTTCTTCTCCACCGCACCTCCCCACATTTTTATATTATACTCTGGAAGGAAGCCGCAATGCATAGCACACAATTAAGAAGCAGCAATTTATACTCCACTCTTCGATGGCAAAATATCTACAGAAATTATTTGAAATTCTTCTGCCCAGGAGATTTGTCTATTGTCCCCCATTGATTTATTTATTCAGTCATTTATTTGTATCATTATGGTCTCGTGGATATCTATTTTGCACTTTCAATACTATTTTATTTTGTTGCTCAAGTTGTTCCAGCCCTGGCCATGGAGAATACATTCAGTTGGCTCCCGTGTCCCTGTAACATAGCCCTGTCATTAATGGATTTGGTTGAGCACTTTCTTACTTTCAGGAGCTATAAAATGCTCTAGGTTGGTCTTGCATATTTCCTGCTCCATCCGAGTCTATGTCTCCAAGGAGCTTCCTTGATTCTTTTATTGGAGAATGGTATTAAAAACCAAGACCTGGACATGCTCCTTGTTGCAGAGGTGTTATTGCTTCTATGCTCAGCTGACAGAGAAATAACATATATGTGTGCAAATTAACCCATGTCTATATACATATATCTATAAATCCTTCTCTTTGTAACTATCTGTATCTATATTAAGCTAAATACGAGTTGATACTGATGTCTCCAATCCCAACCCAGTAGCATGTAGATAATTCTAACCTCCTCCCCCTTGCTTGTTTCCTCTCCCTCCTATAATGAAGAACCTGGCTTCTGCCATCAGCCATTCATTTATTTCATTGTTCAATTCCAGTCTCCTGTATAGTACTTCCATAATTGTTAAGCCATACCCACATAGAAATAACTTTACAAGTTTGAGTGCTTCTATAGAGCTCTTTTTGCCTTTAATCTTACAGACTCGATTCATTTCCAAACTTACTTAGGTAAGCATTTTCTCTGACATCCCCTTCAGTAAGCTTATTTCATGCATTTGTAATAGTTAGATTATTTTGCCATATTCTGCATTTCATCCTGGAATCCTCCAACCTTCTAAACATTTTTTAAATTTTGTATAATTACGTTTCTCTCTTTATGCTGTAAAGTTCTATGGGTTTTGAGAAGTGCATAGTGTCATGCATCTAGCGTTATCACAATATCATAAAAAAATAGTTTTACCGCCCTTTAAAAAGTCCCCAGCGGTTGACCTGTTCAATTCCTTTCACCACGAGTTTCTGGAAACCACTGGTCTATTTGCCATCTCCGTAAGACTTTTGTCTTTTCAAGGATATCACTTAAATGGAACTATACATTTTGTAGCCTTTTAAGACTGGCTTTTTTCACTTAGCAACACGCATTTAAGATTCATCTGTGTCTTCCTGTGGTTTGACAGCTCATTCCATTGTATGGATGTGTCACAGTTTATTTAGCCATTCACCTACTAAAGTTTACTTCTAGTTTTTGGTAGTTATAAATAAAACTGCTATAAAATTCTCATGCTGATTTTTGTGTAGACATAAGTTCTCAACTCAGTTAAGTAAATACGAACATGATTGCTGGGTCCTATGATGAGGCTATGTTTAACTCTAAGAAACTGCCAAACTGTCTTCCAAAGTGGCTGTTACCGTTTTAAATTCACACTAGCAATGAACGGGACTTCTGTTGTTCACAAGGTTCTGTTGATCCTTGCCAGCAAATGGTATTGTCAGTTATTTTTGGATTTTAGACATTCTTTTTTTTATTATTATACTTTAAGTTTTAGGGTACATGTGCACAATGTACAGGTTTGTTACATATGTATCCATGTGCCATGTTGGTGTGCTGCACCCATTAACTCGTCATTTAGCATTAAGTATATCTCCTAATGCTGTCCCTCCCCCCCCCACACCCCACAACCGTCCCCGGAGTGTGATGTTCCCCTTCCTGTGTCCATGAGTTCTCATTGTTCAATTCCCACCTATGAGTGATAACATGAAGTGTTTGGTTTTTTGTCCTTGCAATAGTTTACTGAGAATGATGGTTTCCAGTTTCATCCATGTCCCTACAAAGGACATGAACTCATCACTTTTTATGGCTGCATAGTATTCCATGGTGTATATGTGCCACATTTTCTTCATCCAGTCTATCGTTGTTGGACATTTGGGTTGGATCCAAGTCTTTGCTATTGTGAATAGTGCCGCAATAAACATACGTGTGCATGTGTCTTTATAGCAGCATGATTTATAGTCCTTTGGGTATATACCCAGTAATGGGATGGCTGGGTCAAATGGTATTTCTAGTTCTAGATCCCTGAGGAATTGCCACACTGACTTCCACAATGGTTCAACTAGTTTACAGTCCCACTAACAGTGTAAAAGTGTTCCTATTTCTCCACATCCTCTCCAGCACCTGTTGTTTCCTGACTTTTTAATGATGGCCATTCTAACTGGTGTGAGATGGTATCTCATTGTGGTTTTGATTTGCATTTCTCTG
>NW_026654703.1:0-8318 GCF_009828535.3 Hylobates moloch
ATGCTAATTGTTCTGAAGTAATCAATAGAAAGCCAAGTACAACTACAGACACTGCTGTTCACTTTATGCACTGAACTCTTTTTGTTTTTGCTGTGTAAGTACTTCAGCCTGCAAATATTGGATAATTACCTTGGATAATCAGGTTACTTTCAAAGAAACTTAGTATCTTGTAGTGTTTATCATTCTGTATAGCTAAATTTAATCCTATGTTTCTGCTAAGCTTCTGTGTGCTCTTAAAATAAGCTTTTATCTAAACACATTTGTGTTTAAAGGACTAAAAATGGGCCGGGCATGGTGGTTCACGCCTGTAATCCTAGCACTTTGGGAGGCTGAGGCGGGCAGATCACTTGAGTTTGGGAGTTTGAGACCAGCCTGAGGAACATGGAGAAACCCCGTTTCTACTAAAAATACAAAATTAGTTGGGTGTGGTGGCACGCGACTGTAATCCCAACTACTCGGGAGGCTGAGGCCAGAGAATCCCTTGAACCTGGGAGGTGGAGGTTTTGGTGAGTCAAGATCATGCCATTGCACTCCAGCCTGGGCAACAAAAGTGAAACTCCATCCAAAAAAAAAAAAAAGTCCTAAAAAGGAGAAAAACAAACTTTTTAAAATTAGAAATAAACCAATAAATCAGATGTACTAGAAAAGATAATCTAAAGTAAAAAAAAAAAGACAAGTTTATTTAACGGTTAATATGGTTTACAGATATTTCAAGAAAGCAGAGAAAAATATCTACACATAATCTAAATCCCTTAAGGAAAAAGAGAATAAGAAAAATTTTTTTGAAACTTTTTAAGGAGTTTTTGAACTCTTGGTGATCTAAGTTTTGCAAACTGGATGCACTTGAAAGAATGTTAGTCTGGGCATGGTGGCTAACACCTGTAATCCCAGCACTTTGGGAGGTTGAGGTGAGCAGATCACCTGAGGTCGGGAGCTGGAGACAAGCCTGACCAGCAAGGAGAAACCCTGTCTCTACTAAAAATACAAAATTGGCTGGACATGATAGAGCATGCCTGTAATCCCAACTACATGGGAGGCTGAGGCAGGAGAATTGCTTCAACTCAGGAGTTGGAGGTTGTGGTGAGCCAAGATCATGCCATTGCACTTCAGCCTGGCAATAGCGAAACTCCCTCTCCAAAAAAAAAAAAAAATGTTTATGGCGGGGAAAAGCAGAAGAGAAAGATGTTATAAAAAATTCATGGGTGCACAAGACCAATGCAACAGAATAAAGAGCCCAGAAATAATGCCACCTTCTTGCAGACATCAGATTTTTGACAAAGCTGACAAGAGAAATGTGGGAATTCTCTATTTAATAAATGGTGCTGGAATAACTAACTAGTAACATGTAGAACACTTAAACTCAACCCCTTAATTACACCACATACAAAAATCAACTCAAGAAAAATTAAAGACTTAAACATAAAACATAAAATTATAAGAAACCCTGCAAGATAACATAAAAGCTACCATTCTAGACATAGAAACCTGCAAACACTTCATGATGAAGCTACCAAATCCAATTGCAACAAAAGCAAAAGTTGATAAATGGGACCTATTTAAACTAAAGAGATTCTTCACAGCAAAAGAAACTATCAACAGAGTAAGCAGACAACCTACAGAATAAAAGAAAATATTTGCAAACTTTGCCTCTGACAAAGGTCTAATATCCAGAATTAATAAGAACTTAAACAAGTTTACAAGAAAAAAACTAAACCTCATTAAAAAGTAGGCAAAAAACATGAACAGATGCTTTTCAAAGGAAGACATACATGTGGCTAACAAGCATATGAAAAACAAAGCTCAATGTTGATCATTAAAGAAATTAATAAGAAGCTAGAACGGTATCTCACATCTGTAATCCCAGCACATTGGGAGGCTTAAGCAGGCAGATCACAAGGTCAGGAGTTCGAGACCAGCTTGTCCAATATGGTGAAACCTTGTCTCTAATAAAAATACAAAAATCAGCCTGGCACGGTGGTGGGCACCAGTAGTCCCAGCTAGTCAGGAGGCTGAGACAGGAGAATCACTTAAACCTGGGAGGCGGAGGTTGAAATGAGCCAAGACCGTGCCACTGCACTCCAGCCTGGGTGACAGAGCCAGGCTCCATCTCAAAAAAATAAATAAATAAAAAGAAAAACCACAATGAGATATCACCTCACATCAGTCAGAATGGCTACTTTAAAAAAGTCAAAAAATAACAGATACTACCAAGGTTGCAGAGAAAAGGAAAAGCTTATACTCTGCTGGTGGGAATGTAAATTAGTTCAACAACTGTAAAAAGCAGTGTGGCAAAACAGAATTATCATTTGACTCAGGAACCTGATAATTGGGTATATACCAAAAGAAATATAAATTATTATAAAGGCACATCCATATGCATGTTATGCATGTTCATTGCAGCACTATTCACAGTAGCAAAGACATGGACAGGCCCTAAATGCCTATCAATAAAGAAAATATGGTATGGTCAGACGTGGTGGCTCATGCCTTCAATCCCAGAGCTTTGGAAGGCTGAGGCAGGTGGACTGCCTGAGCTTAGAAGTTTTGGACCAGCCTGAAAAAAATAGCAAAATCCTGTCTACTCGGAAAATACAAAAAGAAAAAGTGGCCAGGCATGGTAATGCACACGTGTAGTCCCAGCTAGTTGAGAAGATTAGGTAAGGGAGAATTGCTTGAGCCTTGGAGGCCGAGAACAAAGTGAGCCAAAATCACACCATGGTAATCTAGCCTGGGCAATAAGTGAGACCCTGCAACCGAAGATAAAATAAAATAAAAGATTTAGTAAAAAACAAAATATGGCACATAAACATCATGGAATACTCCGTGGCCATTAAAAAAAAAATCATGTCCTCTGCAATAACATCAATGAAACCCATTAAAAAAAATCAGCTCTGATCTTAGTTTTTTCTTGCCTTCTGCTAGCTTTTGAATGTGTTTGTTCTTGCTTCTTTAGTTCTTTTAATTGTGATGTTAGGGTCTCAATTTTAGATCTTTCATGCTTTCTTTTGTGGGCAGTTAGTGCTATATATTTCCCTGTACACACTGCTTTAAATGTGTCCCAGAGATTCTGGTATGCTGCGTCTCTGTTCTCATTGGTTTCAAAGAACATCTTTATTTCTGCCTTCATTTCATTACGTACCCAGTAGTGGTTCAGGAGCAGGTTGTTCAGTTTCCATGTAGTTGAGCGGTTTTGAGTGAGTTTCTTAATCCTGAGTTCTAGTTTGATTGCACTGTGGTCTGAGAGACAGTTTGTTATAATTTCTGTTCTTTTACATTTGCTGAGGAGAGCTTTACTTCCAACTATGTGGTCAATTTTGGAATAGGTGTGGTGTGGTGCTGAAAAAAATGTATAATCTGTTGACTTGGGGTGGAGAGTTCTGCAGATGTCTATTAGGTCCACTTTATGTAGAGCTGAGTTCAATTCCTGGATATCCTTGTTAACTTTCTGTCTCATTGATCTGTCTAATGTTGACAGTGGGGTGTTAAAAGTCTCCCATTATTATTGTGTGGGAGTCTTAGGTCTCTTTGTAGGTCTCTAAGGGCTTTATGAATCTGGGTGCTCCTGCATTGGGTGCATATATATTTAGGATAGTTATCTCTTCTTGTTGAATTTATTCCTTTACCATTATATAATGGCCTTCTTTGTCTTTTATGATCTTTGTTGGTTTAAAGTCTGTTTTTTCAGAGACTAGGATTGCAACCCCTGCTTTTTTTTTTTCTATTTGCTTGGGAGATCCTCCTCCATCCCCTTATTTTGAGCCTATGTGTGTCTCTGCATATGAGATGGGTCTCCTGAATACAGCACAATGTGGGTCTTGACTCTTTTTTTTTTTTTTTTTGAGACGAAGTCTCTGTCGCCCAGGCTGGAGTGCACTGGCGTGATCTCGGCTCACTGCAAGCTCTGCCTCCCGGGTTCACGCCATTCTCCTGCCTCAGCCTCCCAAGCGGCTGGGACTGCAGGCACCTGCCACCACGCCTGGCTAATTTTTTGTATTTTTACTAGAGATGGGGTTTCACCATGTTAGCAAGGATAGTCTTGATCTCTTGACCTTGTGATCCACCCACCTCGGCCTCACAAATTGCTGGGATTACAGGTGTAAGCCACCGCATCTGCCAGGGTCTTGACCCTTTATCCAATTTGCCAGTCTGTCTCTAATTGGAGCATTTAGCCCATTTACATTTAAGGTTAATATTGTTATGTGTGAATTTGGTCCTGTCATTGTGTTAGCTGGTTATTTTACTCGTTAGTTGATGCAGTTTCTTCCTAGCATTGATGGTCTTTACAATTTGGCATGTTTTTGCTGTGACTGATACCAGTTGTTCCTCTCCATGTTTAGTGCTTCCTTCAGGAGCTCTTGTAAGGCAGGCCTGGTGGTGACAAAATCTCTCAGCATTTGCTTGTCTGTAAAGGATTTTATTTCTCCTTCACTGATGAAGCTTAGTTTGGCTGGGTATGAAATTCTGGGTTGAAAATTCTTTTCTTTAAGAATGTTGAATATTGGCACCCACTCTCTTCTGGCTTGTAGAGTTTCTGCTGAGAGATCTGCTGTTAGTCTGATGGGCTTCCCTTCGTGGGTAACCCGACCTTTCTCTCTGGCTGCCCTTAACATTTTTTCCTTCATTTCAACTTTGGTGAATCTGACAATTATGTGTCTTGGAGTTGCTCTTCTCGAGGAGTATCTTTGTGGTGTTCTCTGTATGTCCTGAATTTGAATGTTGGCCTGCCTTGCTAGGTTGGGAAAGTTCTCCTGGATAATATCCTTCAGAGTGTTCTCCAGCTTGGTTCCATTCTCCCCATCACTTTCAGGTACACCAATCAGACGTAGATTTGGTCTTTTCACATAGTCCCATATTTCTTGGAAGCTTTCTTCACTTCTTTTTATTCTTTTATCTCTAAGCTTCTCTTCTTGCTTCATTTCATTCCTTTGATCTTCAATCACTGGTATTTTTTCTTCCAGTTGATCACATTGGCTAGTGAAGCTTTTCCACTGGCTACTGAAGCTTGTCCATTCATCACGTAGTTCTTGGGCCATGGTTTTCAGCTCTGTCAGGTCATTGAAGGACTTCTCTGCACGGTCTGTTATAGTTAGCCATTTGTCTAATATTTTTTCAAGGTTTCCAGCTTCTTTGTGATGGGTTCGAACAGGCTCCTTTAGCTCGGAGGAGTTTGTTTTTACCGATCGTCTGAAGAACTGAAGGAGAGAGAGAGACACAAAAAATCCTTCAAAAATCAATAAATCCAGGAGCTGGTTTTTTGAAAAGATCAACAAAAGTTGATCTGCTAGCAAGAGTAATGAAGAAAAGAGAGAAGAATCAAATAGATGCAATAAAAAATGATAAAGGGTTATCATTTTTAGTTGTATTTAGTTATCATTTTAGTTGTATTTCCCACAGAAATACAAAGTACCATCAGAGAATACTATAAACATCTCTATGCAAATAAACTAGAAAATCTAGAAGAAATGGATAAATTCCTGGAGACATACACCCTCCGAAGACTAAACCAGGAAGAAGTTGAATCCCTGAATAGACCAATAACAGGCTCTGAAATTGAAGAAATAATTAATAGCCTACCAACCAAAAAAAGTCCAGGACCAGACAGATTCACAGCCGAATTCTACCAGAGATACAAAGAGGAGCTGATATCATTTCTTCTGAAACTATTTCAATCAATAGAGAAAGAGGGAATCCTCCCTAACTCATTTTATGAGGCCAGCATCATCCTGATACCAAAGCCTGGCAGAGACATGACAAAAAAAAGAGAATTTTAGACCAATATCCATGATGAACACCGATGCAAAAATCCTCAATAAAATACTGGCAAACTGAATCCAGCAGCACATCAAAAAGCTTATCCACCATGATCAAGTTGGCTTTATCCCTGGGATGCAAGGCTGGTTCAACATATGCAAATCAATAAATGTAATCCATCATGTAAACAGAACCAAAGACAAAAACCACATGATTATCTCAATAGATGCAGAAAAGGTCTTTGACAAAATTCAACAGCATTTCATGCTAAAAACTCTCAGTAAACTAGGTATTGATGGGACGTATCTCAAAATAATAAGAGCTACAAATCACTGCTCAATGAAATAAAAGAGGACACAAACAAATGGAAGAACATTCCATGCTCATGGATAGGAAGAATCAGTATCGTGAAAATGGCCATACTGCCCAAGGTAATTTATAGATTCAGTGCCATCCCCACATCAAGCTACCAACGACTTTCTTCACAGAATTGGAAAAAACTACTTTAAAGTTCATATGGAACCAAAAAGAGCCTACATTGCCAAGACAATCCTATTCCAAAAGAACAAAGCTGGAGGCATCATGGTACTTGACTTCAAACTATACTATAAGGCTACAGTAATCAAAACAGCCTGGTGTTGCTACCAAAACAGAGATATAGACCAATGGAACAGAACAGAGACCTCAGAAATAATACCACACATCTACAACCATCTGATCTTTGACAAACCTGACAAAAACAAGAAATGGGGAAAGGATTCCCTATTTAATAAATGGTGTTGGGAAAACTGGATAGCTGTATGTAGAAAGCTGAAACTGGATGCCTTCCTTACACTTTATACAAAAATTAATTCAAGATGAATAAAGACTTAAATGTTAGACCTAAAACCATAAAAACCCTAGAAGAAAATCTAGGCAATACCATTCAGGACATAGGCATGGACAAGGACTTCACGACTAAAACACCAAAAGCAATGGCAACAAAAGCCAAAATTGACAAATGGGATCTAATTAAACTAAAGAGCTTCTGCACAGCAAAAGAAACTACCATCAGAGTGAACAGGCAACCTACAGAATGGGAGAAAATTTTTACAATCTACCCATCTGACAAAGGGCTAATATCCAGAATCTACAGAGAACTTAAACAGATTTACAAGAAAAAAAATCAAACAACCCCAACAAAAAGTTGGCAAAGTATATGAACAGACACTTCTCAAAAGAAGACATTTATGCAGCCAACAGACAGATGAAAAAATGCTCATCATCATTGGCCATCAGAGAAATGCAAATCAAAACCACAATGAGATACCATCTCACACCAGTTAGAATGGCAATCATTAAAAAGTCAGGAAACAACAGGTGCTGGAAAGAATGCAGAGAAATAGGAACACTTTTACACTGTTGGTGGGACTGTAAACTAGTTCAAACATTGTGGAAGACAGTGTGGCGAATCCTCAAGGATCTAGAACTAGAAATACCATTTGACCCAGCCATCCCATTACTGAGTATATACCCAAAGGATTATAAATCATGCTGCTATAAAGACATATGCACACGTATGTTTATTGCGGCACTATTCACAATAGCAAAGACTTGGAACCAACCCAAATGTCCATCAATGATAGACTGGATTAAGAAAATGTGGCACATATACACTATGCAGCCATAAAAAAGGATGAGTTCTTGTCCTTTGTAGGGACATGGATGAAGCTAGAAACCATCATTCTGAGCAAACTATCACAAGGACAGAAAACCAAACACCGCATGTTCTCACTCATAGGTGGGAATTAAGCAATGAGAACACTTGGACACAGGGTGGGGAACATCACACACCAGGGCCTGTCACGGGGTGAGGGGAGCAGAGAGGGATAGAATTAGGAGATATATCGAATGTAAATGATGAGTTAATGGGTGCAGCACACCAACATGACACATGTATACATATCTAACAAACCTGCATGTTGTGCACATGCACCTAGAACTTAAAGTATAATAATAATAATAATAAATTAATAAGTAAAAAAAAAAATCAAGTCTTTGCAAAAACATCAAGGCATGGGGGTTCACGCCTGTAATCCCAGCACTTTGGAAGAACGAGATGGGTGGATCACCTAAGGTTGGGAGTTTCAGACCATCCTGACCAACATGGAGAAACCAAATCTCTACTAAAAATACAAAATTAGCCAGGCGTTGTGGTGCGTGCCTGTAATCCCAGCTACTCGGAAAGCTGAGGCAGGAGAATCACTTGAACCTAGGAGGCGGAGGTTGCGGTAGCGGAGATCACGCTGTTGCACTCAAGCCTGGGCAACAAGAGTGAAACTCTGTCTCAAAAAACAAAAACAGGCCGGCCGCAGTGGCTCAAGCCTGTAATCCCAGCACTTTGGGAGGCCGAGGCAGGCGGATCACGAAGTCAGGAGATCGAGACCATCCTGGCTAACACGGTGAAACCTCGTCTCTACTAAAAATACAAAAAATTAGCCGGGCGAGGTGGCGGGCGCCTGTAGTCCCAGCTAGCGGGAGGCTGAGGCAGGATAATGGCGTGAACCCCGGGGGGCGGAGCCTGCAGT
>NW_026654704.1:0-4435 GCF_009828535.3 Hylobates moloch
ATTCCACTCAACTCCATTCAATTCCATTCCTTCCCATTCCAATCCACTCTATTCCTCTCCACTCCCCTACACTCCATTCCATCCCTTTCCACTCCACTCCAATCCTCCCCATTTCACCCCATTCCACTCCACTTCACTCCACTCCACTCCATTCCATTTCATTCCATTCAGTTCCACTCCTTTCCATTCCATTTTTCTTTTGACAGGATCTCACTCGGACACCCAGGATGGGGTGCAGTGGTATAATCGCAGCTCACATTTCGCCATTACAATCCATTCCATTCCAGTCGATTCCACTGCACTCCACTCTATTCCATTCCACTCCACTCCATTCCACTACACTCTACACTAGACAACACCACTCCACTCCATTCCATTCCATCCCATTCCATTTCAATCCATTCCACTCCACTTCACTCCACTCCGCTCCACTCCATTCCACTCCTTTCCAATCCATCCCATTCCATTCCACTCTATTCCACTACACTCCACCCCACTCCAATTCACTCCACTCCATTCCAGTCCACTCCCCTCAAATCCACTCCACTCAACTCCACTCCATTCTTTCTATTCCATTCCATTCCATTCTATTCCACTCCATTCCATTCCATTCGTTTCTTTTGACAGGATCTCTTCCTGTCACCCAGGCTGTTGTGCACTGTCACAATCTTAACTCACATTTTGTTTCACCATTCCATTCCATTCCTTTCCATTCCATTACACTGCACTCCGCTCCATTCCATTCTATTCCACTTCATTCCACTCCACTCCGCTCCACTCCACTCACTCCACTCCACTCCATCCCATTCATTCCCATTCCATTCCATTCCATCCTACTCCATTCCACTCCACCCGAATCCACTACTTTCCATCTCATTCCATCCCATTCTATTCCATTCCTCTGCACTCCACCCCAGTTCACTCCATTCCATCTCATTCCATCCCATTCTATTCCACTCCATTCCACTCAATTCCACTCCACTCCTCCCCACTTCACTCAATTCCATTCCATTCTATTCCATCCAATTCCATTCCATTGCACTGTCCTCCACTGCCCTCTACTCCACAACAATCCATTCCATTCCATTCCATTCCATTCCATTCCACTCCATTCCTTTCAATTACTTTCTTTTGGCAAGATCTCACTCTGTCACGCAGGTGGGAATGCAGTGCTAGAATCTCATCCCAAATTTCATTTCACCATTCCATTCCATTTTCTTCCACTCCATTCCACTGCAGTCCACTACAACACACTCCACTCCACTCCATTCCATTCCTTCCTTTTCCATCCCACTCCACTCCACTTCTGTACATTAAATTCCATTCCACTCCATTCCATTCCATTCCTTTCTTTCAACAGGTTCTCACTCTGTCACCGAGGCTGGAGTGCAGTGGCATAATCTGAGGTCACATTTCCTTTCACCATTCCAGTCCATTCCATTCCTTTCCATTCCACTCCACTGCATTCCACTCCAATCCACTCCAGCCCATCACATTGCCTCGCATTCCATTCCACTCCATTACACTCTCCTCCACTCCACTTCATTCCACTCCTCTCCATTCCACTCCTCTCCTTTCCACTCCACGCTACTCTACACCACTCCACTCCACTCCATTCCATTCCATTGAATTCCACTCCATTCCACTCCATTCCACTTCACTCAATTCTACCCCATTCCATTCCATTCTAATCCATTCCCTTTCATTGCTTTCCAATCTATTGCTTCTCATACTACTCCACTCTCTACCACTCCAGTCCATTCCATTCTATTCCAATCCATTCCTTTCCATTCCTTTCTTTGGACAAGATCTCACTCTGTCACCCAGGCTAGAGTGCCATGGGACAATCACATTTGATTTCATCATTCCATTCCATTCCATTCCATTCCATTCCATTCCATTCCATTCCATTCCATTCTATGGCAACACATGCCAATCCACCCCACTCAACTTCATTCAACTCAACTCCATTCCGTTCCATTCCTTACCATTCCAATCCAGTCCATTCCTCTCCACTCCACTACACTCCATTCCATTCCATTGCATTCCACTCCACTCCATTCCATTCCATTCCACTCCGTTCCACTCCACTCCACTCCATTCCATTGCATTCCATTTCATTCCACTCCTTTCCATTCCATTCTTTCTTCCAAGAGGATCTCATTCTGTCACCCAGGGTGTAGTACAGTGGCATAATCTCAGCTCACATTTCACCATTCCATTCCATTCCATTCTTTCCATTCCTTTCCATGGCAAAACATTCCAATCCACCCCACTCAACTTCATTCAACTCAACTCCATTCCATTCCATTCCTTACCATTCCAATCCAGTCCATTCCTTTCCAAATGACTACACTCCATTCCATTCCATTGCATTCCTCTCCACTCCACTCGACTCCATTCCACTCCACTCCACTCCACTCCACTCCACTCCACTCCATTCTGTTGCATTCCATTTCATTCCACTCCTTTCCATTCCATTCTTTCTTCTGAGATTATCTCACTCGGTCACACAGGGTGGAGTGCATTGTCAAAATCTCAGCTCACATTTCATCATTCCGTTCCGTTCCGTTCCGTTCCATTCCATTCCATTCCATTCCATTCCATTCCATTCTGTTCCATTCCATTCCATTCCACTCTATGCCACTCCACTCCACTCCACTCCACTTCATTCCACTACACTCCATTCCACTACACTCTCCTCTAGACCACTCCCTTACACTCCATTCCATTCCATTCCACTGCATGCCACTGCACTCCACTCCACTCTACTCCACTCCATTCCAATCCGTTCCAATCCATCCCATTCCATTCCACTCAACTCCACCCCACCCGAATCCACTCCACTCCACTCTATTCCCGTCCATTCCACTCCAATCCACACCATTCCATTCCACTGTATTCCGTTCCCATTCGTTCCCTTTGACACGATCTCTCCCTGTCTCCCAGGCTGTTGTGCACTGTCACAATCCCAACTTGTAATTCAACATTCCATTCCATTCCATTCCACACTATTGCATTCCATTCCATTCCATTCCATACCACACTATTGCATTCCATTCAATTCCATTCCACTCCATTCCATTCTATTACACTTAATTCCACTCAAATCCACTCCACTCCTCTCCAAGCCACTCCATCCCCTTCCATCCCAATCCATTCCATTACATGACATTTTACTCCATTTCACTCCACTCCACTCCACCCAAATCCACTGGATTCCATCTCATTGCAGCCCATTCCATTCTACTCCATTCCACTCCGTTCCACTGCACTCCACACTACTCCACTTAACTCCACTAAAATCTATTCCATCCAATTCCATTCAAGTCCATTCGACTCCTCTTCACTCCAGAACACTCCATTCCATTCCATTCCATCCCATTGCATTCCTTTCCACTCCATTCCTTTCCATTCCTTTCTTTTGACTGGATGTCCCTCTGTCACTCTGGTGAGAGTTCAGTGCCACAATCTCAGCTCTGATTTCATTTCTCCATTCCCTGCCATTCCCTTCCACTCCACTACACTACACTCTGCTCCAAAGCACTCCACTCGACTCCCTTACATTCCTTCCCATTGCATTCCACTCCACTCCACTCTACTCCGTTCCATTCCATTAGATTCCACTCCGTTCCTTTCCATTCCATTCCATTCCACTCCATTCCATTACATTCCTTTCTTTCAACAGGATCACACTCTGTCATCCAGGGTGAAGTGCAGTGGCATAATCTGAGCTCACATTTCATTTGACCATTCCATTCCATTCCACTCCATTCCACTCCAATCCACTCCACTCCATCACATTCCCTCACATTCCATTCAACTCCATTACACACCACTCCACTCAACTCCATTCCAAACTTCTCCATTCTACACCACTCTACTCTACACCACTCCACTCCACTGCACTGTATCGCATTCCATTAAATCCCACTATATTCCCTTCCACTCCAGTCCACTTAATTCTACCCCATTCCATTCTATCCCATTCCCTATCATTTCACTCCATTCTACTCCACTCCACACCACTCCATTTCACTCCACTCTACTCCACTCCACACCACTCCATTCCACACCACTCAACACCATTCCATTCCATTCCCTTCCATTCCACTCCATTCCTTTCCATTCCTTTCTTTCAACGAGATCTCACTGTGTCACCCAGGCTGGAATGCAGTGGCACAATATCAGCTCACATTTCATTTCAACTTTCTATTCCATTCCATTCCATTCCATTCCATTCCATTCCATTCCATTCCATTCCATTCCATTCCATACAAAGGCATTCCATTCCATTCCATTACATACAAAGGCATTCCATTCCATTCCATTCCATTCCATTCCATTCCATACAAAGGCATTCCATTCCATTCCATTCCATACAAATGCATTCCATTCCATTCCATTCCATTCCATTCCATTCCATTCCATTCCA
>NW_026654704.1:4535-8317 GCF_009828535.3 Hylobates moloch
AAAGGCATTCCATTCCATTCCATTCCATTCCATTCCATTCCATTCCATTCCATTCCATACAAAGGCATTCCATTCCATTCCATTCCATACAAATGCATTCCATTCCATTCCATTCCATTCCATTCCATTCCATTCCATTCCATTCCATACAAAGGCATTCCATTCCATTCCATTCCATTCCATTCCATTCCATTCCAATCCACTCCAACACTGTTCAATCCACACCACTCCACTCCATTCAATTCCATTCCTTCCCATTCCAATCCACTCTATTCCTCTCCACTCCCCTACATGCCATTCCATTCCATTCCACTCCACTGCACTCCAATCCATTTCACCCCATTCCACTCCACTCCACTCCACTCCATTTCATTTCATTCCATTCAGTTCCACTCCTTTCCATTCCATTCTTTCTTTCACCATGATCTCACTCGGACACCCAGTGTGGAGTGCAGTGGTATACTCCCAGCTCACATTTCAACATTCTATTCCATTCCATTCGATTCCACTGCACTCCACTCTACTCCATTCCACTCCACTCCATTCCACTACACTCTACTCTAGACAACAACACTCCACTCCAGTCCATTGCATTCCACTCCATTCCACTCCCCTTCACTCCACTCCATTGCATTCCACTCCATTCCAATCCATCCCATTTCATTCCACTGTATTCCACTACACTCCACCCCACTCCAATTCACTCCACTTCCCTCCCTTCCAGTCCAGTCTCCTCAATTCCACTCCACTCAACTCCACTCCATTCTTTTTATTCCATTCCATTCCATTCTATTCCACTCCATTCCATTCCATTCGTTTCTTTTGACAGGATCTCTCCCTGTCACCCAGGCTGTTGTGCTCAGTCACAATCTTAAGTCACATTTCGTTTCACCGTTCCATTCCATTCCATTCCATTCCATTCCATTCCATTCCATTCCATTCCTTTCCATTCCATTCCACTCCACTCCATTCCAGTCCATTTCATTCCACTCAACTCCCCTCCACTCCACTCACTCCACTCCATTCCATCCCATTCACACCCATTCCATTCCATTCCATTCCATTCCATTCCATTCCATTCCACTCCATTCCAGTCCACCCCAATCCACTCCATTCCATCTCATTCTATCCCATTCTATTCCATTCCCCTGTACTCCATCCCATTCCACTCCATTCCATCTCATTCCATCCCAATCTATTCCACTCCATTCCTCTCCACTCCACACCACTTCACACAATTCCATACGATTCTATTCCATCCAATTCCATTCCATTGCATTGTCCTCCACTGCACTCTACTCCACAACATTCCATTCCATGCCATGCCATGCCATGCCATGCCATTCCATTCCATTCCATTCCATGCCATTCCATTCCATTCCCTGCCATTCCATTCTATTCCACTCCATTTCAAATCCATTCCATTCCATTCAATTCCATTCCATTCCGTTCCATTCCATTCCATTCCATTTCAATTCCATTCGATTCAATTCCATTCCACTCCACTACATTCCTTTCATTTCGTTTCTTTTGACAGGATCTCACTCTGTAACACAGGCGGGAGTGCAATGCTAGAATCTCACCGCAAATTTCATTTCACCATTCCATTCCATTTCCTTTCACTCCATTCCACTGCACTCCACTCCAACACACTCCACTCCATTCAATTCTTTCCCATTCCATTCCACTCCACTCCACTTCTCTCCATTCCATTCCACTCCATTCCATTCCATTCCTTTCTTTCAACAGGTTATTACTCTGTCACCGAGGCTGGAGTGCAGTGATATAATCTGAAGTCACATTTCATTTCACAATTCCAGTCCATTCCATTCCATTCCATTTCATTCCACTCCACACCATCACATTCCCTCAAATTCCATTCCACTCCATTACACTCTATTCCACTCCTGTCCATTCCACTCCTCTCTGTTCCACTCCACGCTACTCTACACCACTCTACTCCACTCCACTCCATTCCATTGCATCCCACTCCATTCCACTCCACTCAACTCTAGTCCACTCAATTCTACCCCATTCCATTCCATTCTAATCTATTCCATTTCATTGCATTACACTCTACTGCTTTCCATACTACTCCACTCCCTACCACTCCACTCCATTCCATTCTATTCCAATCCATTCCTTTCAATTCCTTTCTTTCGAGAAGATCTCACTCTGTCACCAAGGCTAGAGTGCCATGGCACAATCTCAGCTCACATTTGATTTCACCATTCCGTTGCATTCTATTCCATGCCATTCCATTCGATTCCATTGTATTCCATTCCGTTCCATTGCATTGCATTGCATTGCATTCCATTCCATTCCATTCCATTCCATTCCATTCCATTCCATTCCATTCCATTGCATGGCAACACATTCAAATCCACCCCACCTAACTTTATTCAACTCAACTCTGTTCCATTCCATTCCTTACCATTCCAATCCACTCCATTCCATTCTACTCCGCTACACTCCATTAAATTCCATTGCATTCCCCTCCACTCCACTCCATTCCACTCCATTCCACTCCACTCCACTCCACTCCACTCCATTGCATTCCATTGCATTCCACTCTTTTCCATTCCATTCTTTCTTCCAAGAGGATATCACTCAGTCACCCAGGGTGGAGTGCCTTGGCACAATCTCAGCTCACATTTCACCATTCTATTCCATTTGATTCCATTCCATTCTATTCCGTTCCATTCCATTCCATTCCACTCAACTCCACTCCACTCCACTCCAATCAATTCCACTCCACTCCATTCCACTCCACTCTCCTCTAGACCACTCCCCTCCACTCCATTCCACTCCACTCCATTCCACTCCACTCTCCTTTAGACAACTCCCCTCCACTCCATTCCATTCCATTCCACTCTATTCCACTCCACTCCACTGCACTCCATTCTGATCCATTCCAATCCATCCCATTCCATTCCACTCAACTCCACCCCACCCAAATCCAGTCCACTCCACTCCATTCCATTCCATTGCACTCCAATCCACTCCATTACAGTCTATTCCATTCCTTTACATTCCATTCTGCTGTATTCAATTCCATTCGTTTCCTTTGACATGATCTCTCCCTGTCACCCAGGCTGTTGTGCACTGTCACAATCCCAACTCACATTTCAACATTCTATACCATTCCATTCCATTCCATTCCATACCATTCAATCCATCCCATTCCTTTTCACTCCATTCCATTCTATTACACTTCATTCTACTCAAATCCACTCCACTCCTCTCAAATCCACTCCATCCCATTCCATCCCAATCCGTTCCATTACATGACATTTTACTCCATTTCACTCCACTCCACCCAAATCCTCTGCATTCCATCTCTTTCCATCCCATTCCATTCCACTCCATTCCACTGCACTCCACACCACTCCACTTAACTCCTCTCCATTCTTTTATGTCCAATTCCATTCAACTCCATTCAACTCCACTCCACTCCAAAACACTACATTCCATCCCATTGCATTCCATTACACTCCATTACTTTCAATTCCTTTCTTTTGACTGAAACTCCCTCTGTCACTCTGGCGAGAGTGCAGTGCAGAATCTCAGCTCTCATTTCATTTCACCATTCCCTGACATTCCCTTCCACTCCATTCCTCTCCACTCCACTCGGATCTCACTTGGACACCCAGTGTGGAGTGCAGTGGTACAATTTCAGCTCACATTTCACCATTCCATTCCATTCCACTCGACTCCATTCCATTCCTTCCCATTACATTCCAGTCCACTCCACTCTACTCCATTCCATTCCATTCCATTCC
>NW_026654705.1:0-8316 GCF_009828535.3 Hylobates moloch
GAGCAAAAATTCCCCCCCAGCTAAGAAAAAAAAACAAAAATCCAAACAAAAAAAAAAAAAAAAAAAAAAAAAACTGCTGAGAGCCAAAAAATAAACAATCTTGAAAGCAGCCAGAGAAGAACAACATTGCATACAGTGATTCAAATTACCATGGACTTCTCCTCAGGAACTATGGAGACTAGACGGCAGTGGGAAAACATCTTTAAATTGGCAGGAAGAAAATGACTGTCAGTCTAGTATACTATATTCTGTAAAAATATCCTTTAAGAATGAAGGCAAAATAACGGCATCTTCAGATGAAAGAGAGTCTCTCACATACTTATAAGACCTTATACTTGCTATTCCCTCTGTCTAAAACACATAGTCTCTTCCCCAGTCCCCTCTGTATCTTTAGCTTGCTAACTCCTACTCATCCTTCACATCTAAGCTTACATGCCACTTTCTCCAGGAAGCCTTCCTGATCCCCCAAGTTCAAATTAGATCTCTTCTTTTATACATGTATAGCCCCCCATATTTCCCCATCTTAGCACTTATCGTGCTATACGTAATTGCTTGTTTGATTGCTTGTGAACTCCACTAAACTATGTGCTCCATGAGGGGAAGCACTTGGGTTTTTTCTTGCTGGTTTTGTTTTTGTTTTTGTTATCGTTTTCGTTTTAGATGGAGTCTCGCTCTGTAGCCCAGGCTGGAGTGCAGTGGCACGATCTTGGCTCACTGCAACCTTTGCCTCCTGAGTTCAAGCAATCCTCCCACCTCAGCCTCTAGAGTAGCTGGGACTATAGGCGCACACCACCATGCCCGGCTAACTTTTGTATTTTTGGTAGACATGGTGTTTCTCCATGTTGTCCAGGCTTGTCTTGAACTCTTGGACTCAAGCAATCCACCTGCCTCGACCTCCCAAAGTGCTGGGATTACAGGCATAAGCCACTGCGCCAGGCCTGGTTTTTCTTATTAGTGTATTTACAGTCCCTGGCACACAATAGATGCTCAATCAATATTTATTGAATAAAGGAAAGAATGTCTGATTCCAAAGTATTTTTTTTCTTTCTACTACACCAGGACTCCATAATAGAGAGGGAGGTCCTGACACTACTATAAAATTCACTACTCTTGGCCAGGTGTGGTGGTTTATGCCTGTAATCCCAGCACTTTGGGAGGCTGAGGTGGGAGGATCGCTTGAGCTCAGGAGTTCAAGACTAGCCTGGTCAATATAGTGAGAACCCCCCCCCCCATTTTTAAAAATTTAAAACAGGCCGGGTGCAGTGGCTCATGCCTGTAATCTCAGCACTTTGAGAGGCCGAGGTGGGCAGATCATTTGAGGTCAGGAGTTCGAGACCAGCCTGACCAACATGGTGAAACCCTGTCTCTACTAAAAATACAAAAAAAAATTAGCCGGGTGTGGTGGCGCATGCCTATAGTCCCAGCTAGTCGGGAGGTTGAGGCAGAAGAATCACTTGAACCCAGGAGGTGGAGGTTGCAGTGAGCCGAAACCGCACCTCTGCACTCCAGCCTGGGCGACAGGGTGAGACTCCGTCTCAAAAAAAAAAAAAAAAATCAAAAACAAAAAGTAAATAAAATTCACTACTCTTAAACTTTATGGAGAAATCTACCATTCACTGAAAACCTGCTGCTTTCATTGAACTATCATTTTCCAGTGATTACATAGGCAATTGCTGTTTTGGGACAATCTATATGTGCTTAACATAGATCCCTGGTAATGCTTGTACAAATCCTCATTTTAATACCACTTCAAGATAAATGGGCTGGGTGTGGTGGCTCACCACCTGTAAACCCAGCACTCTGGGAGGCCAAGGTAGGAGGATCTCTTGAGGCCAGAAGTTCGAGACCAGCCTGAGCAACAGAGCGAGACCCCATCTCTATTTTTTCAAAAAAGAAGAAAGATAAATGGCTAAAAATTCAGAAATGATTAACCAATGGTACATCCAACTGATAGAATATTACACATGCACAAAAGTTATATTTATGAACCTGTGTAATCATTTGAATACATGCTTATATGTTGAGGAAAAAACAAGAATACAAAATTGTACGTACAATGTAATTACAATTTTTAAAAATCCATGTAGGAAAAAATAATACTGGAAAGAAATATACCAAAATATTAACTGTGGTTTTCATTGGGTGATAAGACTACAAGTACTTTGTAAAATGTTTTTCTGTATTTTACCATTTTTCATTAATAAATATGTATTGCTCCTATAGTGGGAGAGGGTGTTTGTTTGTTTGTTTGTTTGTTTGTTTTTTGAGACAGAGTCTCGCTCTGTCGCCCAGGCTGGAGTGCAGTGGCGCGATCTCAGCTCACTGCAAGCTCCGCCTCCCAGGTTCATGCCATTCTCCTGCCTTAGCCTCCCGAGAAGCTGGGACTACCGGCACCCGCCACCACGCCCGGCTAATTTTTTTGTATTTTCAGTAGTGATGGGGTTTCACCATGTTTGCTGGGATGGTCTCAATCTCCTGACCTTGTGATCCACCCGCCTCGACCTCCCAAAGTGCTGGGATTACAGGCGTGAGCCACTGTGCCGGACCAAGGGTCTTTCTTTTTTAAAAGTTGAAGATAGAAAGTCTCAGGGTAGGAAGAAGTCTCCGAGTACACCAAAGCACAAGCACAAGTAAAGCAGGATGATGTTTAAGCCTCCTTTCTCTTAACTTGTATCTTAATGGCCTGATACCATTTATAGATTAAGTGAGTGCATGACCTTGTTGAAGGATGCTAAAAGACTGGCCCCAGAAAAAGAAGAAAAGGGATCAGCAGTGGAAACTGCCAGAGGCAGAAGGAGAAAGAGACTAAGCAAAGAGATCAGAAAAAGTAAACATAAAAGAAGAGGAAATGGGAGGGGGAGGGAAAGACCAGAGGATAGGTATACTTTTATACATCAGGGCCCATATGAAAAAGAGGAGCTAGTGATGGATTTTTATAACAGGCATAGCTAGCATGTTTTTCATGTTATTTTACTATTGTCTGTATTGAGTGTAGGTATTTGTGCCTTTGAGCCTCTCGCTGTTCCTCCTTTCAGCCCACGTGTGCTGTCATATCTGCCTGATACTGCCAGGGAAGATCAACTGGACTCTAGACCTGGACATTCTGGAGCCTGCTGTAGGAGCAAATTGCATAACCACGTGCCTATCTATGTGAGCTATAGATTTAGCGGGCTATATGGGGCAGTCAGGAACCTTCTGGGTGATAAAGGAGATCTGCATGGGGATTCAGAGAGCCCCACAGGCATTTATGGAAAACAAGAAAGTAGATCAGTTCTGAGTCTAAACCCCATTTATGACACATAACCCGACTAACTGAACAATGCTGGCTGTTAGCCAAGACCATTTTTGTAAGATGTTTATACTCTTCTGTTGATTTTGTGTAATACTTCTGTCATCCTTGAAGCTTTTAGTGGGCTAGTGGGATGATTGATGGGGGATTTTAGTTTATTAAATGTCAAGTGAGGGTGTTGGAATTAGAAATTAATTTCTACATGGTTTGGTTGGAGTATAGTTATTTCCCAGAAAGACAGACATTTTAGCAACCTTGTCCTTTCTGTATGATAATGAATCTCTTAACCCATCTTGAGGCCAGGAACAAGGAGACTTAACCTTAAAAGAAAGGCATGTAAGAGGGCCAAGACAAGATCTCAGCATCATCACTTGACCTTTAGAGAGTGGACACGATTGTCTTGGAGCTTCTGATTATGTAACTTGTAATGTAAAAAAAATTGTGGCTTTAATGACCATTTGCTAGATTATTGCATCATCCAATTTGGTAGCCACTAGCCACAAGTGACCAAATTTAAGTTAAAAATTAAATCTCAGTTGCACTGTCCATATTTCAATAGCCACGTATGAAAACAAGTGGCTATTTTCTTTTTTGGGTTTTTTTTTTTTATGAGACAGAGTCTTACTCTGTCGCCCAGGCTGGAGTGCAGTGGCACGATCTCGGCTCACTGCAACCTCCGCTTCCTGGGTTCAAGCGATTCTCCTGCCTCAGCCTCCCGAGTAGCTGAGACTACAGGCATGTGCCACCATGCCCAGTTAATTTTTTGTATTTTTAGTAGAGACGGGGTTTCACTGTGTTAGCCAGGATGGTCTTGATCTCCTGACCTCGTGATCCACCCACCTCGGCCTCCCAAAGTGCTAGGATTACAGGTGTGAGCCACCATGCCCGGCCCAAAAAGTGGCTACTTTCTAGACAGTGTAGATATAGAACATTTCCACCATTGCAGAAAGTTCAACTTAACAGCACTGTGAATCTAGACTCACAGGATGGTAATCTAGGGACCAGTCATCTCTGCACTGTATGCAGAGATGCAAAGTGACTTATTTTGTCTTACTTCAGGTTGTCTCTTTGCACCAGTGTGCTCTGAGTGACACCAGGGAAATTGAGGCAGTTTAGCAGACTTATTAGCATTCTTGCTCTTGCCACAATTTTTTTTAAAAGATAAGAACTTTTTTTTTTTGTTGGCGGGGTGGGGGACGTGGAGTCTCCCTTTGTCACCCAGGCTGGAGTGCAGTAGCATGCAATCTCGGTTCACTTCAACCTCTGGGTTCAAGTGATTCTAGCACCTCAGCATCCCAAGTAGCTGGGACTACAGGTGCACACCACCATGCCCAGCTAATTTTTTGTATTTTTATTTATGTTTCTTTTTTTTTTTTTAAGATGGAGTCTTGCGCTGTCACTTAAGCTGGAGTACAGTGGCACAATCACGGCTCACTGCAACCTCTGTCTCCCAGGTTCAAGTGATTCCCCTGCCTCAGCCTCCCAAGTAGCTGGGACTACAGGGGTGCACCACCATGCCTGGCTAATTTTTATATTTTTAGTAGAGATGGGGTTTCACCATGTTGGACAGACTGATCTCGAACTCCTGACCTCAGGCAATCTGCCCACCTCAGCCTCCCAAAGTTCTGGGATTACAGGCGTGAGCCAGTGAGCCCAGCCAATTTTTGTATTTTTAGTAGAGATGGGGTTTCGCCATGTTGCCCAGGTTGATCTTGAACTCCTTAGCTCAAGCAATCCGCTCGCCTCTGCCTCGCAAAGTGCTGAGACTACAGGTGTGAGCCACTGCACCCAGCCAAAGATGAGAATTCTTTAGGGAATGGCTAAATCAAATGTGTCATATTCACTAAATTGAATACAATACAGCAGTTAAAGGGAATGAACTAGATGTTTCAATAAGGATAGAGCTCAAAAACATTTTTGTGTGAAAAAAGCAAGTTGCCGATGGGCACGGTGGCTCACACCTGTAATCCCAGCACTTTGGGAGGCCGAGGAGGGCAGATCACGAGGTCAGGAGATCAAGACCATCCTGGCTAACACAGTGAAACCCAGCCTCTACTAAAAATACAAAAAAAAACAAAATTAGCTGGGCGTGGTGGCACATGCCTGTAGTCCCAGCTACTCAGGAGGCTGAGGCAGGAGAATGGCATGAACCCGGGAGGCAGAGCTTGCAGTGAGCCTAGATCGTGCCACTGCACTCCAGCGTGGGCGACAGAGCGAGACTCCGTCTCAAAAAAAAAAAAAAGAAGAAAAAGAAAAAAGCAAGTTGCCAAATGTAATCATTTATACAAAGAAAAAAATCCTACAAAACAAAACTATGTATTTCCCATGCAAGAGTTTTTTTGTTTGTTTGTTTGTTTGTTTGTTTGTTTTTTAAGAGACAGGGTCTCGGCCCAGCGTGGTGGCTCACACCTGCAATCCCAGCAGTTTGGGAGGCCGAGGTGGGTGGATCACTTGAGGCCAGGAGTTCGAGACCTGCCTGGCTAACATGGTGAAACCCCGTCTCTACTTAAAAAATGCAAAAATTAGCCAGGTGTGGTGGCACGCACCTGTAATCCCAGCTACTTGGGAGGCTGAGGCACGAGAATTGCTTGAACCTGGGAGGCGGAGGGTCCCTTGAGCTCAGGTGCTCAAGGCTGCAGTGAGCTATGATGGTACCCCTGTATTCCAGCCTGGGTGACAGAGTGAGAATCTGTCTCAAAAAAAAAAAAGAGAGAGAGAGAAAGAGAGAGTCTCACTCTGTCACCCAGGCTGGAGTGCAGTGGTACACTGGTACCATCATAGCTCACTGCAGCCTTGGGCACCTGAACTCGAGATCCTCCTGCCTCAGCCTCCCAAATGGCTGGCACAGGTGTATGACCCTGCACCCGGCTAATTTTTAATTTTTTTTGTAGAGACAGGGTCTTGAGATGTTGCACAGGCTGTTCTCATTCTCAAACTCTTGTCCTCAAGGGATCCTCCTGCCTCAGCTGCCTAAAGTGCTGGGATTACAGGTGTGAGCCACCATGCCGGCCATATTTTTTAAAGGATGGGAAGAATGCATATCAAACTCATGGCAGTGGTTACTTCAGGGATGGGGGAAAGGTGTGTAGGATAAGGGTCCAAAGGTACTTTTAGCTTTTTCTTTAATGTTCTAAATTTTTGAAGGAAAATATGTATTACATGTGTAATTATAATTATTAAAACAGGACATAAATGTATATATATATAATATGAATATAAATATGTAAAATATGGTGGTGAAAAAATAAGGGAAGTACACAAAACCCTTTAATAGTTGTGTTAGGATGATAGGATTGTGGCTAATTATTTTCTTCTTTTTCTCTATTTTAAAAAAGTTTTTTTGTTGTATGGCTGTAATGTTTATACACTAAAAATCTTAAAATAGGTCCAGGCACAGTGGCTCATGACTATAATCCCAACACTTTGGGAGGGTGAGATGGGAGGATCACTTGAGCCTAGGAGTTTAAGACCAGCCTGGGCAACATCGTGAGACTACCTCTCTAAAAGAAATAAATTCTTAAAATAAAGTGAAGCTGGCTTTGTGTTGCTGACATAGTTTTATTATTGCATATTAGGTATAGTTCTTAAGAGGCAATAGGCTCTGCTACATAATTAGTGCCAGAAATAACAGCTTGATATCATTCATGTAAAAAATTTTAATTGTCCTTAGTGACAGTCTCCAAAATTCAATTGGTCAATATAATACCCCATTCTGCAGCTAATTCATACTGTAAGGCACACTGGGACCCTATAATTCCAAAAACCCAAGGTTCCATTGGAATATTTTGAGACTCTCTTCTTATGCCCATGCCACCTGACTGGTAATGGGCTTTGAAAATTGTTCATGTCGAAAATCCCTCCTCTGTGGTATAGAACTCAGATCCAAAAGCTGCTTCCTAAGAAAAATCTGACTTCACCTGCACCCTACCTCCATGAGGATATGAGGTAAAGCTCTATGCAGACAACAACTCCGGCCAGGCTTCTCAACTTTCAATCCAGAATGGTAACCCTGTCACCCATCCACCTGTTTATCTGGCTTCCAGAACATGTGGATCCTGCCTCAGTCAACAACACAGCATACCAATACTTCTGATCTTCATCAGAGAATAAATGTACTCTGCCTCTGAGTTCCTGTCAAAAGCCTGGCTATGAGAAGAGATATTTATGGATTATATTGTAAGGGACATTCTATCCGTCCACTCCTTTACATGGCATTTTAAGTTGTGTCCTCAGATCAAGCTGGAGCCCCAGAAGGTTACAGGCCTGACCATCTGAGCTCAGCCCTGCAGAAGGGCCTCAATGTTACGTCCTTGGCTTTTAGCCAGGGTAGTTACAAGAAAGTAATGTGAAAATCTCTTCTGTGTGTATTATAAAACCGTTACTGAGGACATTGTCCCTTATGTTAATCCCACATAAGAAATTTCTTATGGAATTTAGTGCCAGCAATAGGCCATTATGTAGCTGTTAAAAATTATAATTATGGAAAACTAAATATGAAAACTGGTTTATATTATGTTCATTGAAAAAAGCAGAACACAAAATGATATACAGACTGTAATTGCAACCATGTAAAATTATATGTGTCTGTGGATAAGGACTAAAAGCTGATAGGCAATGATGAAAGTTGTATGAGGGCAATGGGATTATAAGTGTTTTGTTTTTTCAAAAAATTTTGTTTGCTATAATCTTGTCTTTTCAATTTGTGGGAGGAAGAATTTAGTGACAGGAAAATCTCTGTCTCTCTTGAGGAATTGCTATGCTTCTTTCTTTCTGATAACAAAAATTCTGTAATTGATTGTGTTTCCCCCTTTCTCCACCCACTGACTACCCAAAAAGGTGAATTTAGTATTCAGTCATCACACCTGAGCTTCCTCTTCCTTTAGAGAAAGGAAGAGGAAGACCAGGCGCGGTGGCTCAAGCCTATAATCCCAGCACTTTGGGAGGCCAAGGTGGGCGGATCACAAGGTCAAGAGTTCGAGACTCAGCCTGGCCAACATGGTAAAACCCCATCTCTACTAAAAATACAA
>NW_026654706.1:0-4720 GCF_009828535.3 Hylobates moloch
CATCCCATTACTGGGTATATACCCAAAGGACTATAAATCATGCTGCTGTAAAGACCCATGCACACGTATGTTTATTGTGGCACTATTCACAACAGCAAAGACTTGGAACCAACCCAAATGTCCATCAATGATAAACTGGATTAAGAAAATGTGGCACATATACACCATGGAATACTATGCAGCCATAAAAAATGATGAGTTCATGTCCTTTGTAAGGACATGGATGAAACTGGAAATCATCATTCTCAGTAAACTATCGCAAGGACAAAAAACCAAACACCGCATGTTCTCACTCATAGGTGGGAATTGAACAATGAGAACACAGGGACACAGGAAGGGGAACATCACACTCTGGGGACTGTTGTGGGGTGGGGGGATGGGGGAGGGACAGCATTAGGAGATATACCTAATGCTAAATGACGAGTTAATGGGTGCAGCACACCAACATGGCACACATATACATATGTAACAAATCTGCACATTGTGCACATGTACCCTAAAACTTAAAGTACAATAATAATAATAAAATAAAAAAAAGATAGGACTATTTAAGTAACAGTATGTATAAAAGTGCACTTTTGTGTAGGTTTTATATATTATTTTACTTTTACAACAAACTTTGGGAAAATAATCATTATGCTAACTGCGTTGGCAGTTTAGGAAACTGAGATGCATATATGCCATGCAGCTAGAGGACAGGACAGCTATAATTCAAACTGAGAATACGTGACTTTATATTCACTGCTCTTAACACTTGGCTCTACTCTCAAATAGAATTTTGGTTTCTAAAAGGAAGCACTGTGAATGATGTTTTTAAATTGTCTCAATGATTGATTCAAATATCTGATTTAAATTTAATCTTCCTATTGAGAAACTAATTTTTGATTATCACTATTGATGTAACAATTAATAGAGAGGTCTCTTCAAGGAGCCCAGAGCCTAGAGCAGAGCAATACCTTGGTGCAAATGTCAAAAATAAGCATATCTGCCAACAAAAACACAAACATCAAAGAAAAAATAGATCAATAGGACCTCATTAAATTTAAAATGTTTATGTTTCAAAGGACAACATATATATATATATAAAGTAGGTGAAAGTCAAAGGACAACACACACATACACACACACATATATATATATATATATGTAAAGTAGGTGAAAAGTCATAATGATTTTACTGAGGTGCAGTTTTATATACATTGGCTTACTTAACCATTACCTAATTTTCCGGTACACTGGTGTTATGACTACTGTTAAAGGGAAAGAAAAAGAAGAAAAAGAAGAGGTCACATTCACCACTATAAGAAATTTGCATAACTGATTTGACTTTCTTTTGCCAAAAAAAGTGAAAATAAGTACCTTTATTACTCCTATATGATAATGGAGAAAACTAGAAGTCAGAAATACTAAACAATTTGCTCCAGGTTAATTTTCTGATAGGGTGGAATCATGGCAGTTAGTAAATCATTTGTAACTTCTCAACCATTCCTCTTGAATTTCATACTTACACCATTACATTTATTTAATTTTGTTTTTTACTGTGGAAATGACATTTTAAATGGAAAGAAAATTGTCTTTATAGTAGTAACTTTCCATCAGTGTAATAAAATATTATTATAAGCAAAAAATAAATAAAAATAAAATTGGAAAGATAGGTTTTAATTGAAATTTTAAAAATGTTTTAATGAGATAGATAATAGTAACTCCCCCCACCAAACCTCCAAATTGTCTCGTATGTGCCAGGCAGTTTTCTAAGCATTTCCAACTGCTTAATTCTCATGAATTATGTAGGTACTATTATTACCCCATTTCAAAGATACAGAAACTGAAACACATGAATCTAAAATAATATACCTGAAAAACACAGCTAATAAGAAGGAGAGTTGGGATTTGAACCCAAGAAGTCAGGATTTAGAGACTGTGCTCTTGAACACTAAATGGGGATAGGGTAAACAGCAGAGCCTGGCAAGTAGTAAATGCTCAATAATTGGAGGTTCTAGTTGTTAGTTTCTTATTATTCCAAGCGAAGTAGGGATTACTTTGTCTTCTTTAGGAACATGTGTCTGCGATTTGCAAGGCTACACCAATCCAGACACATGAACAAAGTAACTAAAATGTTCACCAACATCATTTGAAAACAGGATAACTTATATAGGGAGATATAGAAAGAGTTAGAAATATACAAAATTATAACACTCTTTTTTATCTATTTAGCAAACATTTGTTGACTTGCCACTATGCGCAGATCACTGGGGTCAAGGAGTTGTAAAAAGTTAATATGATACAGGTCTGATTAAGGAACGGGAGTCAGGCACACCAGGTTCAAATCCCAGTGTTGTCACCGAGTAAGTGGCTCAGCGACTAGGCAAATGCTATGATCTCCCTAACCATTTCGTTTTTTATTTTGGAAAGGAAGTACTATTGTCTATTTCAAAGTGTTTAATGAGAATTGTGACACATTATAGATCATTAAGCATGGTATCTGGGAGAAAGAAAATGGACAGTAAATAGGTAAATTTCTGGGGTGATGGGAATGATTGAGGTGATGGTTACATGGGTATGTATCTATTTATGAAAACCCATTGAACTGTATACATAATTGCATGCATTTATTGTCTGTAAATACACCTAAAAACATTTGATTAAAAGACAATCAATTACCATCAACACGCCTCTTGGGATGGATGACTGTCTGTAGAAATTTTTTTTAACATTTTTCAAAATGGTGTGAACGAAATTTTTTGGTCTTCGGTATCTATTGACTCCACAAAAGCTCCTAAGCAAACATAGAGTCAGCCTGCAATGTAAAGCTAAGAGGAAATATTCTCTGTACCTGAAGGCTTGGCATCCTGTAACACTCCAAGGCTAAATTAAGCTATGTGATGGGATGCTTTTATTTGTAGTGAATCTGTCCTTCATGGGCATTTTAGAGGTACAGCTTCCTCCAAAGAAATAGAGTGTCCAGTGAGTGACTTTGCAAATACATCTTGATATGACAAATAAATGTTAAATGGGGATCTGAAATATTTAAATTCATCACCCCTGTGAAATGCCAGGTACTCTAACAGGCTTGTTATATAAGAGGTCAGTCCTCGGATAAAATCAAATAAATTAAACACTATCAAATTGCTGTCTTTTCTATTTTTCTGCTGAATTTGAAAACCTTTCAAGTTAAATTGTTGTGGAGCCAATAAATCCTACAAAGTTTCAGCATTTGTTTGTTTTTCTTTTTCTATTTTTTTTTTTTTTTTTTTTCTGAGATGGAGTCTTGCTCTGTTACCCAGGCTGGAGTGCAGTGGCACGATGTCAGCTCACTGCAAGAGCCATTAGCATCATGTTTTCAGTGTATGTTTGTGCCTCCTGGGTTCAAGCCATTCTCCTTCCCCAGCCTCCCCAGTAGCTAGGATTGCAAGTGTGCACCAACAAGCTCAGCTAATTTTTGCATTTTTAGTAGAGACAGGGTTTCACCATGTTGGCCAGGCTGGTCTCAAACTCCTGAGCTCGTGATCCACCCGCCTTGGCCTCCCAAAGTGCTGGGATTACATGTGTAAGCCTTCGTGCCTGGCCTCAGCATTTGATTTCTAAGTTTACTCTTCTTTGAGACAGATTTTCAAGGAAGAAATTGGTTAAAAGTTTCAAAATACTTAAACTGGAAGAACTCTATTAGCTATAAAATTCATAATAAAATTGCCAGAACTCAAACAACAATAACAACAAAAAACTTCATTTTAAAAATATGTGCCCATTGAAGAATTACTTCAGGGAATACTTTAATGTAAAAGCTGATTATATATAAACAAAAAAGACTTCTGCAGTGTCTTGCACACATTCTTTAAATGTCTGTTAACTAATGAATGAATTGACAAGAAAGCAGCATTAAGGGAACTGCAGATGCAATTTTCTTATAAACAAACAACTTTAAGACCAGGAATTGGCTGAATCCCAATAAGCAGGGAGTAGCATGTTTGGCCACTTCCTTTGGGAAGTCACTAAGACCTGCACCTCACTCTGTGCCTGGCACAGAAGACATGATAAATGTTTGCTAAAATGAATCATTTCATCTAAAGTCTGTTTATGGGAAACACAATTTTTTCCAAGGTCTGTGAGAGCAAACTGGCTTCTATGTGCAATCACCTTGTAACAAGGGCACTCCAGAACAAAAGCGTATGGAGTCAAAATGAGCTTTCCCTCTACAGAATTTCATCCTGCAAAGAAGGGAGATGTGGGGCTTTTGTAGCAGGTGCTGCTCTCTGCTGCTTTGATCATTCACGGAGTGGTTCCACTGAAATCCATCAGGCAGACAACCTGCTGGAATCTTGTTAAAAGTATAGAGTCTGGGCCGGGCGTCATGGCTCACGCCTGTAATCCCAACACTTTGGGAGGCCAAGGTGGGCAGATCACGAGGTCAGGAGATCGAGACCATCCTGGCTAACACGGTGAAACACCATCTCTACTAAAAATAGAAAAAAAAAAAAAATAGCCAGGCATGGTGGTATGTGCCTGTAACCCCAGCTACCTGGGAGGCTGAGGCACGAAAATCACTTGAACCTGGGAGGTGGAGCTGGCACTGAGCCGAGATGGTGCCACTGCACTCCAGCATGAGTGACAGAGCTAGACTCCGCCTCAAAAATAAATAAATAAATAAATAAATAAATAAATAAATAAATAAATAAATAAAAGTACAGAGTCTGTCAGTGAGTCTGGGTGAAGCCTGAGACCC
>NW_026654706.1:4748-8316 GCF_009828535.3 Hylobates moloch
TGTCCTAACGCTCTCCCTCCTCTTGCCCTGACCCCCTGACAGGCCCTGGTGTGTGATGTTCCCCATGTGTTCTCATTGTTCAACTCCCACTGATGAGTGAGAACATGCGGTGTTTGGTTTTCCGTTCTTGTGTTAGTTTGCTGGGAATGATGGTTTCCAGCTTCATCCATGTCCCTGCAAAGGACATGAACTCATCCTTTTTATGACTGCATAGTATTCCATGGTGTATATGTGCCACATTTTCTTCATCCAGTCTATTACTGATGGGCATTTGGGTTGGTTCCAAGTCTTTGCTATTGTGAATAGTGGTACAATAAACATACGTGTGCATGTGTCTTTATAGTAGAATGATTTATAATCCTTTGGGTATATATTCATAATGAGATTGCTGGGTCAAATGGTATTTCTGGTTCTAGATCCTTGAGAAGACCCTTTATTTGCAACAAGCTCCAGGTGATGCCAAGATGGACGTTGATGGGCTGCATTCTGTGCAGTGAAGGTCCTGGGAGAAGAAAGAGTTTCATAAGAATGAACGGGTACAGGGGATGCAGACACTGCACCCAGAGTCAGGACTGCCATGTGACCATACATGTCACTTCACTTTCCCAAGTCCAAAGCATCTCATGGGGAAAAGGGGCGTAATAGTAACAGGATGATAATACTCAGCTCGTGAGATCTTGTGAGAGTTAAACGAATAGCTTAATGTAAAAATGCAGGCACATGCTTTGTGCAGAGTGGTGCTCAGTAAATGATTGCTTACTGTAAATAGTAAGCCCAGGTTAGATGCTCTCTGTGGTTCAGAGGGCTCCACCCTTCACTCCCCTACATGCCAAGGACAGTGCCCAGCACTGAGCAGGGGCTCAAGCAGCATTTGTGAGGTTCAATTAATAGCCTAGCGAACCAATGTCTGTATGTTTTGGCTGTAAAGACAATTATTAATACCTGGATAATGGCTCCCTGCAGCACCAACAAAAGAAAACCTTCATCAAGAAAGTGGTCATTTCTAGGACTTGGGTAACTTCCAGGTTCCTCTGAGCCAGCAGTGGGAGACAGAGGGAGCTTCTTCCAATAAAAATACAGCATTAGAATAGCTGATCTTTCTTTTCTGCTGCTGTTGCACATGCCTCACGTTTCACAAATTGTTCATGAAATTCATCCATCCTTAATACATGGCCAGTCATGTCCCTGGCAGGTGTCTCTGCACCCTTGGAGTACAGCCTGCAGTGGTGTGATTACGGCCTTAGAGTCCCAACCATCTTCCAGAGCATTGTGGAACCGGCCTGGAGGACACCGGTATTGCCCCTGGAAGATGCTCTGCTGAAGGTCAAGTGAAACTCTTGTGAATAACTCATATAATACCAAACAGTATTCCCAAATAGCATAGCAGAAATGCAATAGAAAAACTGGAGAATTACCTGCAGCCTCACTTGAATCTTAAAATCCCTTTCTACTGAACATTCAGAGGGAGAGAATTTGTTAGCCCCTTGAGAAAGTCTGGTTTAATTGACTTCAGGGGAAATTCATAGTAAATCACTAGCCTTAAAACAAAAGCAATGAAGTATTGAAGTCTATTCCAAGTATTTAGACAAAGTGTTATTAATAATATATAGATCTCAGGAGAAAACATCTTAGTATTTAGATGAAGTGTTGTTAATAATCTACAGATCTCAGGAAAAGACCCTGAAACCATGGTAGAAAGGTGATAGCTTATTGCTATGGTTTCAGTGGCTCCCCTCCAAAATTCAGGTGTTGCCAATGGGATAGTATTAAGAAGTAGGGCTGTTAAGAGGTGATGAGGTGTTGAGGGCTCCTCCCTTGTGAATGGGATTGAAGGCCCTTATGAAAGAGCCTTCACACAGGGTTCAGTCAGGTTGCTCTTCTGCTCCTCTGCCATGCGAGGACACAGTGTTCTCCCCCTTTGGAGGATGCAGCCCTCACTAGACAACCAAACCTGCCAGTGCCTTGATCTTGGACTTCCTAGTTTCCAGAAAGGTGAGAAATAAATTTCTCCTCTTTATAAATTACCCTGTCTGTGGTATTCTGTTATAGCAGCACAAATAGACCGAGACACCTTACTGAAGTGTTTAATTAAATATGGTCCAGAGTTTGCATATGGGTATTCAAGCTCTGCTGCTTTATTGATGAGCAGGTAATTGTTTCCATTTAATTTCACACAATTTTCTTAATTTATCATCAATTTTTATAAGTGATGATTTATAAAATTTGTAAATTAAGATTTCTGTAAATACAGATTTTCATATAATGGCTTTAATTTGGAGGCTCGTAACTGACACTAATCCCCATGATCATTTGCTTTTGATAAAATTGTAAGCCTAGATTTCTTACACAAATATTTCCCACTCCAGAGTAGGTGAGTTTTAGGTCAGGATAATTCATTTTATTGATATATTCTCTATTATCTTGGGGAAAAGTATTTCATGAACAATAAAAGCTGTGATTGCTTGCAGCTTTTATTAATCTTTCTTCAGGCTTTGCTTAGGAATTGGTTACCTCACAACTGAAATGGATCGAATTTTATATTCTTATAAAATTTGCACCTTAATGCCTCTTAGAAGATCATGGAAGGTTATCATGATGGCCTCCTAAGAGATAATATTTCTAATGGCATAAAATACACATGTAGTTTACTTCTCCTCCTTTTTTACTTTTATGTAAATGATTTGACACTGTTTTTCAATATTCTAGATGCATATCCTCTGCTACTGAGATTAAAAATATAAATCATCTTCTCTAAAACAATTACATTTCTCTGATGGCCAGTGATGATGAGCATTTCTTCATGTGTTTTCTGGCTGCATAGATGTCTTCTTTTGAGAAGTGTCTGTTCATGTCCTTTGCCCACTTTTTGATGGGGTTGTTTGTTTTTTTCTTGTAAATTTGTTTGAGTTCATTGTAGATTCTGGATATTAGCCCTTTGTCAGATGAGTAGGTTGCAAAAATTTTCTCCCATTCTGTAGGTTGCCTGTTCACTCTGATGGTAGTTTCTTTTGCTGTGCAGAAGCTCTTTAGTTTAATGAGATCCCATTTGTCAATTCTGGCTTTTGTTGCCATTGCTTTTGGTGTTTTAGACATGAAGTCCTTGCCCACACCTATGGCCTGAATGGTATTGCCTAGGTTTTCTTGTAGGATTTTAATGGTTTTAGGTCTAACATTTAAGTCTTTAATCCATCTTGAATTAATTTTTGTATAAGGTGTAAGGAAGGGATCCAGTTTCAGCTTTCTACATATGGCTAGCCAGTTTTCCCAGCACCATTTATTAAATAGGGAATCCTTTCCCCATTTCTTGTTTTTGTCAGGTTTGTCAAAGATCAAATAGTTGCAGCTATGTGGCATCATTTCTGAGGGCTCTGTTCTGTTCCATTGATCTATATCTCTGTTGTGGTACCAGTACCATGCTGTTTTGGTTACTGTAGCCTTGTAGTATAGTTTGAAGTCAGGTAGCGTGATGCCTCCAGCTTTGTTCTTTTGGCTTAGGATTGACTTGGCAATGCGGGCTCTTTCATCTCACACCAGTTAGAATGGCCATCATTAAAAAATCAGGAAACAA
>NW_026654707.1:0-899 GCF_009828535.3 Hylobates moloch
TTCTTTCTGTTGTGTGCATTCAACTAACAGGTTTGAAGCTTACTTTTCATTGAGCAGTTCTGAAACACTGTTTCTGTAGAAACTGCATTGGGACATTCGGAGCACTAAGGGGCCTTTAGTGGAAAAAGGAATATCTTCAAATAAACACTACACAGAAGCCTTCTGTGCAACTTCTTTCTGTTCTGTGCATTTAACTAACAGAGTTGAAGCATAGTTTTGATAGAACAGTTATGAAACACTCTTTCTGTAGAAACTGCAAGGGGACATTCGGAGCGCTAATTCGACTATAGTGGAAAAAGGGATATCTTCATATAAAAAGTACACAGAAGCATTCTGTGAAACATCTTCCTGTTCTGTGCATTCAACTAAGAGAGTTGAAGCTTACTTTTGATTGAGCAGTTCTGAAACACTCTTTCTGTAGAAACTGGAATAGGATATTTTGAGCACTATAGGGGCCTTTAGTGGAAAAAGGACTATCTTCAAATAAAAACAATACAGAAGCATTCTGTGAAACTTCTTTCTGTTCTGTGCATTCAACTAACAGAGTTGAAGCCTACTTTTGATAGAGCAGTTCTTAAACACTCCTTCTGTGGAAACTCTAATGGGACAATCTTAGGGCTTAGGGTCCTATAGTGGAAAAAGGAATATCTTCAAATAAAAACTACACAGAAGCATTCTGTGAAACTTCTTTCTGTTCTGTGCATTCAACTAACAGAGTTGAATCTTACTTTTGAAAGAGCAGTAATGAAAAACTCTTTCTGTGAAAACTGCAAGAGGACATTCTGAGCGCAGAGGGGCCTACAGTTTAAAAAGGAGTATCTTCAAATAAAAACTACACAGAAGCATTCTGTGAAACTTCTTTCTGTTCTGTGCATTCAACTAAGAGAGTTGAATCATAC
>NW_026654707.1:999-2871 GCF_009828535.3 Hylobates moloch
TCAAATAAAAACTACACAGAAGCATTCTGTGAAACTTCTTTCTGTTCTGTGCATTCAACTAAGAGAGTTGAATCATACTTTTGATAGAGCAATTCTGAAACACTCTTTCTGTAGAAACTGCAAGAAGACATTCTGAGCGCTAAGGGGTTTACAGCTGAAAAAGTAATATCTTCAAATAAAAACGACACGGAAGCATTCTGTGTAACTACTTTCTGTTCTGTGCATTCAACTAACAGAGTTGAAGCTTACCTTTGATTGAGCGGTTCTGGAACACTCTTTCTGTAGAAACTGGAATGGGACAAGCGGAGCACTAAGGGGCCTATACTGGAAAAAGGAATATCTTCAAATAAAAACTACACAGAAGCATTTTGTGAAACTTTTTTCTGTTCTGTGCATTCAACTAACGGATTTGAAGCTTATTTTCGATGGAGGAGTTCTGAAACACTGTTTCTGTAGAAACTGCATGAGGACATTCGGAGCACTAAGGGGCCTATAGTGGAAAAAGGAATATCTTCAAATAAAAACTATACAGAAGTCTTCTGTGAAACTTCTCTCTGTTCTGTGCATTCAACTAACAGAGTTGAAGCCTACTTTTGATAGAGCAGTTCTGAAACACTCATTCTATGGAAACTGTAACAGGACATTCGTAGCGCCAGGGCTCCCATAGTGGAAAAAGGAATATCTTCAAATAAAAACTACACAAAAGCATTTTGTGAAACTATTTTCTGTTCTGTGCATTCAACTAACAGAGGTGAAGCCTACTTTTGATGGAGAAGTTCTGAAAAACTCCTTCTGTGGAGACTGTAAGGGGACATTCCGAGTGCTAAGGGTCCTATAGTGGAAAAAGAATATCTTCAAATAAAAACTACACAGAAGCATTCTGTGAAACTCCTTTCTGTTCTGTGCATTCAACTAACAGTGTTGAAGCTTACTTTTCATTGAGCAGTTCTGAAACACGCTTTCTGTAGAAACTGCAATGGGACATTCGTAGCGCCAAGAGCACTATAGTGGAAAAAGGGATATCTTAAAATAAAAACTACCAAGAAACATTCTGTGAAACTTCTTTCTGTTCTGTGAATTTAACTAACAGAGTTGAAGGTTTCTTTTGATTGAGCAGTTCTGAAACACTCTTTATGTAGAAACTGGAAGAGTATATTTAGAGAACTAAGGGGCCTATAGTGGAAAAAGAATATCTTCAAATGAAAACTACACAGAAGGATTCTGTGAAAGTTCTTTCTGTTCTGTGCATTCAACTAACAGAGTTGAAGCTTACATTTGATTGAGCAGTTCTGTAACACTCTTTCTGTAGTAACTGCAAGGGAACATTTGAAGCGCTAAATGGCCTATAGTGGAAAAAGGAATATCTTCAAATAGAAACTGCACAGAAGCATTCTGTGAAACTTCTTTCTTTTCTGGGCATTCAACTAACAGTGTTGAATCTTACTTTTGATAGAGCAGTTCTGAAACACTCCTTCTGTGGAAACTGTAAGGGGACATTCGGAGCGCTAAGGGTCCTATAGTGGAAAAAGGAATATCTTCAAATAAAAACTACACAGAAGCATTCTGTGAAACTTCTTTCTGTTCTGTGCATTCAACTAATAGATTTGAAGATTACTTTTGATAGAGCAGTTCTGAAACACTCTTTCTGTAGAAACTGCAAGGGGATAATCCGAGCACTAACGGGCCTATAGTGGAAAAAGTAATATCTTCAAATAAAAATTACACAGAAGCATTCTGTGAAACTTCTTTCTCTTCTGTGCATTCAACTAAGAGAGCTGAAGCATGCTTTTGATAGAGCAGTTCTGAAACACTCTTTCTGTAGAACCTTCAAGTAGACATTCTGAGCGCTAAAGGGCTTATAGTGGAAAAAGG
>NW_026654707.1:2971-7279 GCF_009828535.3 Hylobates moloch
TTGAAGCTTACTTTTCATTGAGCAGTTCTGAAACACTGTTTCTGTAGAAACTGCATTGGGACATTCGGAGCACTAAGGGGCCTTTAGTGGAAAAAGGAATATCTTCAAATAAACACTACACAGAAGCCTTCTGTGCAACTTCTTTCTGTTCTGTGCATTTAACTAACAGAGTTGAAGCATAGTTTTGATAGAACAGTTATGAAACACTCTTTCTGTAGAAACTGCAAGGGGACATTCGGAGCGCTAATTCGACTATAGTGGAAAAAGGGATATCTTCATATAAAAAGTACACAGAAGCATTCTGTGAAACATCTTCCTGTTCTGTGCATTCAACTAAGAGAGTTGAAGCTTACTTTTGATTGAGCAGTTCTGAAACACTCTTTCTGTAGAAACTGGAATAGGATATTTTGAGCACTATAGGGGCCTTTAGTGGAAAAAGGACTATCTTCAAATAAAAACAATACAGAAGCATTCTGTGAAACTTCTTTCTGTTCTGTGCATTCAACTAACAGAGTTGAAGCCTACTTTTGATAGAGCAGTTCTTAAACACTCCTTCTGTGGAAACTCTAATGGGACAATCTTAGGGCTTAGGGTCCTATAGTGGAAAAAGGAATATCTTCAAATAAAAACTACACAGAAGCATTCTGTGAAACTTCTTTCTGTTCTGTGCATTCAACTAACAGAGTTGAATCTTACTTTTGAAAGAGCAGTAATGAAACACTCTTTCTGTGAAAACTGCAAGGGGACATTCTGAGCGCGGAGGGGCCTACAGTTGAAAAAGGAGTATCTTCAAATAAAAACTACACAGAAGCATTCTGTAAAACTTCTTTCTGTTCTGTGCATTCAACTAAGAGAGTTGAATCATACTTTTGATAGAGCAGTTCTGAAACACTCTTTCTGTAGAAACTTCAAGTAGACATTCTGAGCGCTAAGGGGCTTACAGTTGAAAAAGTAATACCTCCAAATAAAAATGACACGGAAGCATTCTGTGTAACTTCTTTCTGTTCTGTGCATTCAACTAACAGAGTTGAAGCTTACCTTTGATTGAGCAGTTCTGGAACACTCTTTCTGTAGAAACTGCAATGGGACAAGCAGAGCACAAATGGGCCTATACAGGAAAAAGGAATAGCTTCAAAAAAAAACTACACAGAAGCATTTTGTGAAACTTCTTTCTGTTATGTGCATTCAACTAACGGAGTTGAAGCTTACTTTCGATTGAGCACTTCTGAAACACTGTTTATGTAGAAACTGCATGAGGACATTCTGAGAACTAAGGGGCCTATAGTGGAAAAAGTAATATCTTCGAATAAAAACTACACAGAAGAATTCTGTGAAAATTTTTTCTGTTCTGTGCATTCAACTAACAGAGTTGAAGCCCACTTTTGATAGAGAACTTCTGAAACACTCCTTCTGTGGTGACTGTAAGGGGACATTTCGAATGGTAAGGCTCCTATAGTGGAAAAAGAATATCTTCAAATAAAAACTACACAGAAGAATTCTGTGAAACTTCTTTCTGTTCTGTGCATTCATCTAACGGAGTTGAAGCTTACTTTTGATAGAGCAGTTCTGAAACACTCCTGTGGAAACTGTAAGGGGACATTCGGAGCGCTAAGGGTCCTACAGTGGAAAAAGGAATATCTTCAAATAAAAACTACACAGAAGCATTCGGTGAAACTTCTTTCTGTTCTGTGCATTCAACTAATAGATTTGAAGCTTACTTTTGATAGAGCAGTTCTGAAACACTCTTTCTGTAGAAACTGCAAGGGGACATTCTGAGCACTAAGGTGCCTATAGTGGAAAAAGAAATATCTTCAAATAAAAACGACCCAGAAGCATTCTGTGAAACTTCTTTCTCTTCTGTGCATTCAACTAACAGAGTTGAATCTTACTTTTGAAAGAGCAGTAATGAAAACCTCTTTCTGTGAAAACTGCAAGGGGACATTCTGAGCGCAGAGGGGCCTACAGTTTAAAAAGGAGTATCTTCAAATAAAAACTACACAGAAGCATTCTGTGAAACTTCTTTCTGTTCTGCGCATTCAACTAAGAGAGTTGAATCATACTTTTGATAGAGCAATTCTGAAACACTCTTTCTATAGAAACTGCAAGAAGACATTCTGAGCGCTAAGGGGTTTACAGTTGAAAAAGTAATATCTTCAAATAAAAACGACACGGAAGCATTCTGTGTAACTTCTTTCTGTTCTGTGCATTCAACTAACAGAGTTGAAGCTTACCTTTGATTGAGCGGTTCTGGAACACTCTTTCTGTAGAAACTGGAATGGGACAAGCGGAGCACTAAGGGGCCTATACTGGAAAAAGGAATATCTTCAAATAAAAACTACACAGAAGCATTTTGTGAAACTTTTTTCTGTTCTGTGCATTCAACTAACGGAGTTGAAGCTTATTTTCGATGGAGGAGTTCTGAAACACTGTTTCTGTAGGAACTGCATGAGGACATTCGGAGCACTAAGGGGCCTATAGTGGAAAAAGGAATATCTTCAAATAAAAAGTATACAGAAGTCTTCTGTGAAACTTCTTTCTGTTCTGTGCATTCAACTAACAGAGTTGAAGCATCGTTTTGATAGAGCAGTTATGAAACACTCTTTCTGTAGAAACAGCAATTGGACATTCCGAGCGCTTATGGGACTATAGTGGAAAAAATGGGTATCTTCCTATAAAAAGTACACAGAAGCATTCTGTGAAACTTCTTTCTGTTCTGTGCATTCAACAATCAGAGTTGAAGCTTACTTTTGATTGAACTGTTCTGAAACACTCTTTCTGTAGAAACTGGAAGAGGATATTTTGAGCATTAGGGGGCCTTTAGTGGAAAAATGAATATCTTCAAGTAAAATCAACACAGAAGTATTCTGTGAAACTTCTTTCTGTTCTGTGCATTCAACTAACAGAGTTGAAGCCTACTTTTGATAGAGCAGTTCTGAAACACTCCTTCTGTGGAAACTGTAAGGGGACATTCGTAGCCCCAGGGGTCCTATAGTGGAAAAAGGAATATCTTCAATTAAAAACTGCACAGAAGCATTCTGTGAAACTTCTTTCTGTTTTCTGCATTCAAGTAACAGAGTTGAATGTTACTTTTGATAGAGCAGTAATGAAACACTCTTTCTGTGAAAACTGCAAGGGGACATTCTGAGCGCTAAGGGGCCTATATTGGAAAAAGGAATATCTTTAAATAAAAACTACACTGAAGCATTCTGTGAAACTTCTTTCTGTTCTGTGGATTCAACTAACAGAGTTAAAGCCTACTTTTGATAGGGCAGTTCTGAAACACTCTTTCCATAGAAATTGCAAGGGGACATTCGGAGCGCTGAGGGGCGTACATTTGAAAAAGGATTATCTTCAAATAAAAACTACACAGAAGCATTCTGTGAAACTTCTTTCTGTTCTGTGCATTCAACAATCGGAGTTGAAGCTTACTTTTGATTGAACTGTTCTGAAACACTCTTTCTGTAGCAACTGGAAGAGGATATTTTGAGCTTTAGGGGCCTTTAGTGGAAAAAGGAATATATTCAAATAAAAACAACACAGAAGTATTCTGTGAAACTTCTTTCTGTTCTGCGCATTCAACTAACAGAGTTGAAGCCTACTTTTGATAGAGCAGTTCTGAAACACTCATTCTATGGAAACTGTAACAGGACATTCGTAGCGCCAGTGCTCCCATAGTGGAAAAAGGAATATCTTCAAATAAAAACTACACAGAAGCATTCAGTGAAACTATTTTCTGTTCTGTGCATTCAACTAACAGAGGTGAAGCCTACTTTTGATGGAGAAGTTCTGAAACACTCCTTCTGTGGAGACTGTAAGGGGACATTCCGAGTGCTAAGGGTCCTATAGTGGAAAAAGAATATCTTCAAATAAAAACTACACAGAAGCATTCTGTGAAACTCCTTTCTGTTCTGTGCATTCAACTAACAGTGTTGAAGCTTACCTTTCATTGAGCAGTTCTGAAACACGCTTTCTGTAGAAACTGCAATGGGACATTCGGAGCGCCAAGAGCACTATAGTGGAAAAAGGGATATCTTCAAATAAAAACTACCAAGAAACATTCTGTGAAACTTCTTTCTGTTCTGTGAATTTAACTAACAGAGTTGAAGGTTTCTTTTGATTGAGCAGTTCTGAAACACTCTTTATGTAGAAACTGGAAGAGGATATTTTGAGAACTAAGGGGCTTATAGTGGAAAAAGAATATCTTCAAATAAAAACTACACAGAAGGATTCTGTGAAAGTTCGTTCTGTTCTGTGCATTCAACTAACAGAGTTGAAGCCTACTTTTGATAGAGCAGTTCTGAAACACTC
>NW_026654707.1:7358-8315 GCF_009828535.3 Hylobates moloch
GCATTCAACTAACAGAGTTGAAGCCTACTTTTGATAGAGCAGTTCTGAAACACTCATTCTATGGAAACTGTAACAGGACATTCGTAGCGCCAGTGCTCCCATAGTGGAAAAAGGAATATCTTCAAATAAAAACTACACAGAAGCATTCTGTGAAGCTTCTTTCTCTTCTGTGCAATCAACTAATAGATTTGAAGCTTACTTTTGATAGAGCAGTTCTGAAACACTCTTTCTGTAGCAGCTTCATGTAGACATTCTGAGCGATAAGGGGCTTACCGTTTAAAAAGGTATATCTTCAAATAAAAACTACACAGAAGCATTCTGTGAAACTTCTTTCTGTTCTGTGCATTCAACTAACAGGTTTGAAGGTTACTTTTGATTGAGCAGTTCTGAAACACCGTTTTTGTAGAAACTGCATTGGGACATTCGAAGCAGTAAGCGGCCTTTAGTAGAAAAAGGAATATCTTCAAATAAACACTACACAAAAGCCTTCTGTGCAACTTCTTTCTGTTCTGTGCATTCAACTAACAGAGTTGAAGCATAGTTTTGATAGAGCAGTTATGGAACACACTTTCTGTAGAAACTGCAAAAGGACATTCGGAGCGCTAATGGGACTATAGTGGAAAAAGGGATATCTTCATATAAAAAGTACACAGAAGCATTCTGTGAAACATCTTCCTGTTCTGTGCATTCAACTAACAGAGTTGAAGCTTACTTTTGATTGAGCAGTTCTGAAACACTCTTTCTGTGGAAACTGGAATAGGATATTTTGAGCACTTAGGGGCCTTTAGTGGAAAAAGGAATATCTTCAAATAAAAACAACACAGAAGCATTCTGTGAAACTTCTTTCTCTTCTGTGCATTCAACTAACAGAGTTGAAGCTTACATTTGATTGAGGAGTTCTGTAACACTCTTTCTGTAGTAACTGCAAGGGAACATTTGAAGCGCTAAATGGCCTAT
>NW_026654708.1:0-4718 GCF_009828535.3 Hylobates moloch
CATCCCATTACTGGGTATATACCCAAAGGACTATAAATCATGCTGCTGTAAAGACCCATGCACACGTATGTTTATTGTGGCACTATTCACAACAGCAAAGACTTGGAACCAACCCAAATGTCCATCAATGATAAACTGGATTAAGAAAATGTGGCACATATACACCATGGAATACTATGCAGCCATAAAAAATGATGAGTTCATGTCCTTTGTAAGGACATGGATGAAACTGGAAATCATCATTCTCAGTAAACTATCGCAAGGACAAAAAACCAAACACCGCATGTTCTCACTCATAGGTGGGAATTGAACAATGAGAACACAGGGACACAGGAAGGGGAACATCACACTCTGGGGACTGTTGTGGGGTGGGGAGATGGGGGAGGGACAGCATTAGGAGATATACCTAATGCTAAATGACGAGTTAATGGGTGCAGCACACCAACATGGCACACGTATACATATGTAACAAATCTGCACATTGTGCACATGTACCCTAAAACTTAAAGTACAATAATAATAATAAAATAAAAGATAGGACTATTTAAGTAACAGTATGTATAAAAGTGCACTTTTGTGTAGGTTTTATATATTATTTTACTTTTACAACAAACTTTGGGAAAATAATCATTATGCTAACTGCGTTGGCAGTTTAGGAAACTGAGATGCATATATGCCATGCAGCTAGAGGACAGGACAGCTATAATTCAAACTGAGAATACGTGACTTTATATTCACTGCTCTTAACACTTGGCTCTACTCTCAAATAGAATTTTGGTTTCTAAAAGGAAGCACTGTGAATGATGTTTTTAAATTGTCTCAATGATTGATTCAAATATCTGATTTAAATTTAATCTTCCTATTGAGAAACTAATTTTTGATTATCACTATTGATGTAACAATTAATAGAGAGGTCTCTTCAAGGAGCCCAGAGCCTAGAGCAGAGCAATACCTTAGTGCAAATGTCAAAAATAAGCATATCTGCCAACAAAAACACAAACATCAAAGAAAAAATAGATCAATAGGACCTCATTAAATTTAAAATGTTTATGTTTCAAAGGACAACATATATATATATATATAAAGTAGGTGAAAGTCAAAGGACAACACACACATACACACACACACATATATATATATATATGTAAAGTAGGTGAAAAGTCATAATGATTTTACTGAGGTGCAGTTTTATATACATTGGCTTACTTAACCATTACCTAATTTTCCGGTACACTGGTGTTATGACTACTGTTAAAGGGAAAGAAAAAGAAGAAAAAGAAGAGGTCACATTCACCACTATAAGAAATTTGCATAACTGATTTGACTTTCTTTTGCCAAAAAAAGTGAAAATAAGTACCTTTATTACTCCTATATGATAATGGAGAAAACTAGAAGTCAGAAATACTAAACAATTTGCTCCAGGTTAATTTTCTGATAGGGTGGAATCATGGCAGTTAGTAAATCATTTGTAACTTCTCAACCATTCCTCTTGAATTTCATACTTACACCATTACATTTATTTAATTTTGTTTTTTACTGTGGAAATGACATTTTAAATGGAAAGAAAATTGTCTTTATAGTAGTAACTTTCCATCAGTGTAATAAAATATTATTATAAGCAAAAAATAAATAAAAATAAAATTAGAAAGATAGGTTTTAATTGAAATTTTAAAAATGTTTTAATGAGATAGATAATAGTAACTCCCCCCACCAAACCTCCAAATTGTCTCGTATGTGCCAGGCAGTTTTCTAAGCATTTCCAACTGCTTAATTCTCATGAATTATGTAGGTACTATTATTACCCCATTTCAAAGATACAGAAACTGAAACACATGAATCTAAAATAATATACCTGAAAAACACAGCTAATAAGAAGGAGAGTTGGGATTTGAACCCAAGAAGTCAGGATTTAGAGACTGTGCTCTTGAACATTAAATGGGGATAGGGTAAACAGCAGAGCCTGGCAAGTAGTAAATGCTCAATAATTGGAGGTTCTAGTTGTTAGTTTCTTATTATTCCAAGCGAAGTAGGGATTACTTTGTCTTCTTTAGGAACATGTGTCTGCGATTTGCAAGGCTACACCAATCCAGACACATGAACAAAGTAACTAAAATATTCACCAACATCATTTGAAAACAGGATAACTTATATAGGGAGATATAGAAAGAGTTAGAAATATACAAAATTATAACACTCTTTTTTATCTATTTAGCAAACATTTGTTGACTTGCCACTATGCGCAGATCACTGGGGTCAAGGAGTTGTAAAAAGTTAATATGATACAGGTCTGATTAAGGAACGGGAGTCAGGCACACCAGGTTCAAATCCCAGTGTTGTCACCGAGTAAGTGGCTCAGCGACTAGGCAAATGCTATGATCTCCCTAACCATTTCGTTTTTTATTTTGGAAAGGAAGTACTATTGTCTATTTCAAAGTGTTTAATGAGAATTGTGACACATTATAGATTATTAAGCATGGTATCTGGGAGAAAGAAAATGGACAGTAAATAGGTAAATTTCCGGGGTGATGGGAATGATTGAGGTGATGGTTACATGGGTATGTATCTATTTATGAAAACCCATTGAACTGTATACATAATTGCATGCATTTATTGTCTGTAAATACACCTAAAAACATTTGATTAAAAGACAATCAATTACCATCAACACGCCTCTTGGGATGGATGACTGTCTTTAGAAATTTTTGTTAACATTTTTCAAAATGGTGTGAACGAAATTTTTTGGTCTTCCGTATCTATTGACTCCACAAAAGCTCCTAAGCAAACATAGAGTCAGCCTGCAATGTAAAGCTAAGAGGAAATATTCTCTGTACCTGAAGGCTTGGCATCCTGTAACACTCCAAGGCTAAATTAAGCTATGTGATGGGATGCTTTTATTTGTAGTGAATCTGTCCTTCATGGACATTTTAGAGGTACAGCTTCCTCCAAAGAAATAGAGTGTCCAGTGAGTGACTTTGCAAATACATCTTGATATGACAAATAAATGTTAAATGGGGATCTGAAATATTTAAATTCATCACCCCTGTGAAATGCCAGGTACTCTAACAGGCTTGTTATATAAGAGGTCAGTCCTCGGATAAAATCAAATAAATTAAACACTATCAAATTGCTGTCTTTTCTATTTTTCTGCTGAATTTGAAAACCTTTCAAGTTAAATTGTTGTGGAGCCAATAAATCCTACAAAGTTTCAGCATTTGTTTGTTTTTCTTTTTCTATTTTTTTTTTTTTTTTTTTTCTGAGATGGAGTCTTGCTCTGTTACCCAGGCTGGAGTGCAGTGGCACGATGTCAGCTCACTGCAAGAGCCATTAGCATCATGTTTTCAGTGTATGTTTGTGCCTCCTGGGTTCAAGCCATTCTCCTTCCCCAGCCTCCCCAGTAGCTAGGATTGCAAGTGTGCACCAACAAGCTCAGCTAATTTTTGCATTTTTAGTAGAGACAGGGTTTCACCATGTTGGCCAGGCTGGTCTCAAACTCCTGAGCTCGTGATCCACCCGCCTTGGCCTCCCAAAGTGCTGGGATTACATGTGTAAGCCTTCGTGCCTGGCCTCAGCATTTGATTTCTAAGTTTACTCTTCTTTGAGACAGATTTTCAAGGAAGAAATTGGTTAAAAGTTTCAAAATACTTAAACTGGAAGAACTCTATTAGCTATAAAATTCATAATAAAATTGCCAGAACTCAAACAACAATAACAACAAAAAACTTCATTTTAAAAATATGTGCCCATTGAAGAATTACTTCAGGGAATACTTTAATGTAAAAGCTGATTATATATAAACAAAAAAGACTTCTGCAGTGTCTTGCACACATTCTTTAAATGTCTGTTAACTAATGAATGAATTGACAAGAAAGCAGCATTAAGGGAACTGCAGATGCAATTTTCTTATAAACAAACAACTTTAAGACCAGGAATTGGCTGAATCCCAATAAGCAGGGAGTAGCATGTTTGGCCACTTCCTTTGGGAAGTCACTAAGACCTGCACCTCACTCTGTGCCTGGCACAGAAGACATGATAAATGTTTGCTAAAATGAATCATTTCATCTAAAGTCTGTTTATGGGAAACACAATTTTTTCCAAGGTCTGTGAGAGCAAACTGGCTTCTATGTGCAATCACCTTGTAACAAGGGCACTCCAGAACAAAAGCGTATGGAGTCAAAATGAGCTTTCCCTCTACAGAATTTCATCCTGCAAAGAAGGGAGATGTGGGGCTTTTGTAGCAGGTGCTGCTCTCTGCTGCTTTGATCATTCACGGAGTGGTTCCACTGAAATCCATCAGGCAGACAACCTGCTGGAATCTTGTTAAAAGTATAGAGTCTGGGCCGGGCGTCATGGCTCATGCCTGTAATCCCAGCACTTTGGGAGGCCAAGGTGGGCAGATCACGAGGTCAAGAGATCGAGACCATCCTGGCTAACACGGTGAAACACCATCTCTACTAAAAATAGAAAAAAAAAAAAAATAGCCAGGCATGGTGGTATGTGCCTGTAACCCCAGCTACCTGGGAGGCTGAGGCACGAAAATCACTTGAACCTGGGAGGTGGAGCTGGCACTGAGCCGAGATGGTGCCACTGCACTCCAGCATGAGTGACAGAGCTAGACTCCGCCTCAAAAATAAATAAATAAATAAATAAATAAATAAATAAATAAATAAATAAATAAAAGTACAGAGTCTGTCAGTGAGTCTGGGTGAAGCCTGAGACCC
>NW_026654708.1:4818-8314 GCF_009828535.3 Hylobates moloch
TCATTGTTCAACTCCCACTGATGAGTGAGAACATGCGGTGTTTGGTTTTCCGTTCTTGTGTTAGTTTGCTGGGAATGATGGTTTCCAGCTTCATCCATGTCCCTGCAAAGGACATGAACTCATCCTTTTTATGACTGCATAGTATTCCATGGTGTATATGTGCCACATTTTCTTCATCCAGTCTATTACTGATGGGCATTTGGGTTGGTTCCAAGTCTTTGCTATTGTGAATAGTGGTACAATAAACATACGTGTGCATGTGTCTTTATAGTAGAATGATTTATAATCTTTTGGGTATATATTCATAATGAGATTGCTGGGTCAAATGGTATTTCTGGTTCTAGATCCTTGAGAAGACCCTTTATTTGCAACAAGCTCCAGGTGATGCCAAGATGGACGTTGATGGGCTGCATTCTGTGCAGTGAAGGTCCTGGGAGAAGAAAGAGTTTCATAAGAATGAACGGGTACAGGGGATGCAGACACTGCACCCAGAGTCAGGACTGCCATGTGACCATACATGTCACTTCACTTTCCCAAGTCCAAAGCATCTCATGGGGAAAAGGGGCGTAATAGTAACAGGATGATAATACTCAGCTCGTGAGATCTTGTGAGAGTTAAACGAATAGCTTAACGTAAAAATGCAGGCACATGCTTTGTGCAGAGTGGTGCTCAGTAAATGATTGCTTACTGTAAATAGTAAGCCCAGGTTAGATGCTCTCTGTGGTTCAGAGGGCTCCACCCTTCACTCCCCTACATGCCAAGGACAGTGCCCAGCACTGAGCAGGGGCTCAAGCAGCATTTGTGAGGTTCAATTAATAGCCTAGCGAACCAATGTCTGTATGTTTTGGCTGTAAAGACAATTATTAATACCTGGATAATGGCTCCCTGCAGCACCAACAAAAGAAAACCTTCATCAAGAAAGTGGTCATTTCTAGGACTTGGGTAACTTCCAGGTTCCTCTGAGCCAGCAGTGGGAGACAGAGGGAGCTTCTTCCAATAAAAATACAGCATTAGAATAGCTGATCTTTCTTTTCTGCTGCTGTTGCACATGCCTCACGTTTCACAAATTGTTCATGAAATTCATCCATCCTTAATACATGGCCAGTCATGTCCCTGGCAGGTGTCTCTGCACCCTTGGAGTACAGCCTGCAGTGGTGTGATTACGGCCTTAGAGTCCCAACCATCTTCCAGAGCATTGTGGAACCGGCCTGGAGGACACCGGTATTGCCCCTGGAAGATGCTCTGCTGAAGGTCAAGTGAAACTCTTGTGAATAACTCATATAATACCAAACAGTATTCCCAAATAGCATAGCAGAAATGCAATAGAAAAACTGGAGAATTACCTGCAGCCTCACTTGAATCTTAAAATTCCTTTCTACTGAACATTCAGAGGGAGAGAATTTGTTAGCCCCTTGAGAAAGTCTGGTTTAATTGACTTCAGGGGAAATTCATAGTAAATCACTAGCCTTAAAACAAAAGCAATGAAGTATTGAAATCTATTCCAAGTATTTAGACAAAGTGTTATTAATAATATATAGATCTCAGGAGAAAACATCTTAGTATTTAGATGAAGTGTTGTTAATAATCTACAGATCTCAGGAAAAGACCCTGAAACCATGGTAGAAAGGTGATAGCTTATTGCTATGGTTTCAGTGGCTCCCCTCCAAAATTCAGGTGTTGCCAATGGGATAGTATTAAGAAGTAGGGCTGTTAAGAGGTGATGAGGTGTTGAGGGCTCCTCCCTTGTGAATGGGATTGAAGGCCCTTATGAAAGAGCCTTCACACAGGGTTCAGTCAGGTTGCTCTTCTGCTCCTCTGCCATGCGAGGACACAGTGTTCTCCCCCTTTGGAGTATGCAGCCCTCACTAGACAACCAAACCTGCCAGTGCCTTGATCTTGGACTTCCTAGTTTCCAGAAAGGTGAGAAATAAATTTCTCCTCTTTATAAATTACCCTGTCTGTGATATTCTGTTATAGCAGCACAAATAGACCGAGACACCTTACTGAAGTGTTTAATTAAATATGGTCCAGAGTTTGCATATGGGTATTCAAGCTCTGCTGCTTTATTGATGAGCAGGTAATTGTTTCCATTTAATTTCACACAATTTTCTTAATTTATCATCAATTTTTATAAGTGATGATTTATAAAATTTATAAATTAAGATTTCTGTAAATACAGATTTTCATATAATGGCTTTAATTTGGAGGCTCGTAACTGACACTAATCCCCATGATCATTTGCTTTTGATAAAATTGTAAGCCTAGATTTCTTACACAAATATTTCCCACTCCAGAGTAGGTGAGTTTTAGGTCAGGATAATTCATTTTATTGATATATTCTCTATTATCTTGGGGAAAAGTATTTCATGAACAATAAAAGCTGTGATTGCTTGCAGCTTTTATTAATCTTTCTTCAGGCTTTGCTTAGGAATTGGTTACCTCACAACTGAAATGGATCGAATTTTATATTCTTATAAAATTTGCACCTTAATGCCTCTTAGAAGATCATGGAAGGTTATCATGATGGCCTCCTAAGAGATAATATTTCTAATGGCATAAAATACACATGTAGTTTACTTCTCCTCCTTTTTTACTTTTATGTAAATGATTTGACACTGTTTGTCAATATTCTAGATGCATGTCCTCTGCTACTGAGATTAAAAATATAAATCATCTTCTCTAAAACAATTACATTTCTCTGATGGCCAGTGATGATGAGCATTTCTTCATGTGTTTTCTGGCTGCATAGATGTCTTCTTTTGAGAAGTGTCTGTTCATGTCCTTTGCCCACTTTTTGATGGGGTTGTTTGTTTTTTTCTTGTAAATTTGTTTGAGTTCATTGTAGATTCTGGATATTAGCCCTTTGTCAGATGAGTAGGTTGCAAAAATTTTCTCCCATTCTGTAGGTTGCCTGTTCACTCTGATGGTAGTTTCTTTTGCTGTGCAGAAGCTCTTTAGTTTAATGAGATCCCATTTGTCAATTTTGGCTTTTGTTGCCATTGCTTTTGGTGTTTTAGACATGAAGTCCTTGCCCACGCCTATGGCCTGAATGGTATTGCCTAGGTTTTCTTGTAGAATTTTAATGGTTTTAGGTCTAACATTTAAGTCTTTAATCCATCTTGAATTAATTTTTGTATAAGGTGTAAGGAAGGGATCCAGTTTCAGCTTTCTACATATGGCTAGCCAGTTTTCCCAGCACCATTTATTAAATAGGGAATCCTTTCCCCATTTCTTGTTTTTGTCAGGTTTGTCAAAGATCAAATAGTTGTAGATATGCGGCATCATTTCTGAGGGCTCTGTTCTGTTCCATTGATCTGTATCTCTGTTGTGGTACCAGTACCATGCTGTTTTGGTTACTGTAGCCTTGTAGTATAGTTTGAAGTCAGGTAGCGTGATGCCTCCAGCTTTGTTCTTTTGGCTTAGGATTGACTTGGCAATGCGGGCTCTTTCATCTCACACCAGTTAGAATGGCCATCATTAAAAAATCAGGAAACAA
>NW_026654709.1:0-8170 GCF_009828535.3 Hylobates moloch
GAACCGGGGGACGGCGCTGGCGCAGAAAAGCCCCCTCCCCTGCCAGTTCTGTCTTCCGAGCCCGGGTCCGAGGGGCCGGCTGTGCTGCTTTGAAGCGCCTTCTCCGGTTGGGATCGCCCCATCCATATCTCCCCGGACCCTCAAATCGGGAGCGGCGGCACCAGGGCCAGGAACCCCTGTCCGGGACCGGATCCCCATTCCGGCTCTTTTTCCCGCGGACTCCCCCATACCCCATATCAAGCGGCTGCCAAAGCCTGGAAGCCCCCTCCTCAGGCCCGCCCCCTAATCCGCAGGGCGGCCTGGGGGTCAGGCGGACCCCTCCCGTGCCTGGCCAACCTTGGCGCTTGGGAGAGCAGGGCTATGCCGGCCGGGGCATTCCTCCATTCAACCCAGCTGCCTCGGATCCCGCCTTGGTAGCCCCGGGAGCCGCCGGCTCCCCCCTTCCCGAGCTCTTTCCCGGACCTGGAATCTGGGGAGGGGGCGGTGGCAGCACCCCTCTCCCGCGCTGCATAGCGCCCCCTCCCTGTTTGCGTCCCTGGGAGGGGCTGGGCTGACCCGGGCACCTGGGCTGGGGGGGCACTCACATGGTTACCGGAGGCCCCCACGTGCGGCGCCCCGCGGAGACAGGGGTTCGCGTTCAGAGCCCGTGGCGGATGGACCAGGTGGCCGCGGGGACTAGCTGGGTCCAGATGTGCTGGGCCTGCTGGGAGGGGACAGGTGCTGCCTGGACGTGTGATGGCCCTTGGTCTCCTTTGGCCGAACCTGCCGCTGCGATCCCCCTCCATCCCTCCATCTCTCTATCCCTCCGTCCCTTCTCCCCTTCTTCCTTCGCTGCCTGTGTTGCAGAGAGGGGCTGTCAGAGACTGTTGATGTGGAAAAAAAATGAAATGGGGGAGGGGTTGTGATTGGCAAAGGCCAGTTGTGCGGGGAGCGGTGGGTAGAGGAGGTGCCCCGAGAATGGGAAGCCCTAAGCTTGGAGGGCAGCGCTGATGGGGAGAGGGTTCCCGGCACCCCCACCTGCCTGGAAGTGGAAATGACATAGCGGGAGGGGGCTGCAGTTCCAGCCCCGGGGAGACTGGTCTGCCCTGCCTCTACCTCCATTGCACCTCCTCTCCAAGCCTAGTCCCCAGTAGGGAGGAGGGAGTCCTGGCTCTCTCTGCCTCTGAGCCCTCACTTGTGGGAGGGGGCTGTTTTCCGCCAGCTGGAGGTGGTGGGAATCAGTTGTACAGGACCATCTCCGAGAACGCCTGTTGGAGGAGCCCTGTTTCTGTCCCTCCTTGGTGGCCACCTCTCTCTTGCCTTCTCTCCCAGAGGGCACTGGGCTGCCTGGTCCCAGGGTGGGGCTGCAGAGCTGGTGCCCTGGCCTGGCCGATGGGTGGCTGGAGTGTTGGAGCCACCACCAGGCCCCAGAGCCGGCTGTCGGGGCCAGTCAGCGGCAGACTCCTAGTGTGTTCCCAGCAGCTCTGGAGACGCTGGCTGTGCACGTGGGGCTGGCTAGAGTGCCTGTCTCCCGCTGTGGCAGGGGTAGGCCAGGGATCCTGTGTCCTCCAGGATCTGGGACAGCGCAACTCAACTTCTGGGAGTGTGCCCATGTGTGGTGTCCATGGCGACCCCATACTCACCTGCCAGAGGCCTGGTGAGGCCTGTGCTGGGCGCTGGGGAGTGCAATGGCTGACAGGGTCCCAACCTCCAGGAGCCTCTGTTTTGTTGGGGGAGGCAGCCTGTGTCAGGCATTGGAGACAGTGTCCATGCTGAAGAGAAACTGTGAGCTGGAAGGGACCTGATGGCTGGGTTATGTGGAACCCCGGGTGCCAGCCTTGAGATGGAGCCGCAGGTCTGAGGGCTGTGCCCCGGACGTGAAGCTGCCTGGCAGCTGAGTTGGTGTTTTTGAAGGAAGGCTGCGCAGCACTTGGGAACTAGGAGAGAATGTGTGCTTTGGAGCTTTCGGGAGACGCTGACGTATCGGATGTATCGGGGCACCCACTGACATCTCATTAGGTTCTTGTGTGGTTTGTGAGCCACAGGCTTCGTAAATGCCAGCAGTTTCACATGATGGGGAGGCTCTGAGGAACCGTATCCTGAGCACTGTATGTGACAGAAGCAGGTGGTCCCTACCCTCCTATACTTCCGTGATGGGTATCCATTCATTCAGAAAAGCATTAGAAAATCGCATTCGCTGACAGCAGTGCATTTGAACACTTTCATTTAAACATTCTGAAATGTGAATTAATAAAATCTTGAATGCAGGGTTTTTTTTTATAGAAAGCACACAGTAGGTACTCAATAAATGTCATGGCTCCCAGGATGAAACCCAACCTCCCCCTCCCCCAACTAGCTACTTTCTAGCCACGTCTTGCTCCCCACCCCCTCCCTCTTTGGCTCGGGTCCCCCTGGGCTGCCTTCAGTTCCTGGAACAGGCCACCATCCCTCCAGCTTCAGGGTCTTCACACATGCTGGCTCCTCTGCCTGAACATCTCCAGCCCCCTTCTCCCATGTGCCTGCTTAACTACTGCTCATCACCCAAGCTTAAGCATCGCTTCCAAAAGAAAGCCTTCCTCGATGCCCAGGCCAGGCTGTGTCACTGTCACCACCTGCCCAGCCCCGTGGGCCTCTGCTTCATTACCCCGTGCCCATCCTTCTTGGATGTCTGTGTGTGTGGCTGGTGTGGAGAAGGGCAGGGTCGCGCCTGTCTCTTCACGCCATTCCTCTGGTGCTGAGAAGACGTCTTGGCTCAACGTGTGCACTCGTCCATTTCTTTTGACTTTTGATGACCTGGTCCATTCCGAGTGGAGGGCTGGGCTCTGGGGAATGGGGGGAGACTTGGCCAGGCTGTTGCCAACATGACTGTCCATGTGCGTTCCCGGCCTCCAGCTGGGTCTGCATACCCAGAGGCATTTAGCCAGGATCTGTGGGAGTTACAGGCCTGTAGCCCCTAAAATCCCAGCAGGACTGTGGGACCCCAAAGTCTCTACAAGAGGGAGAGAGGCCATGCTGGGGCAGACCTGGCATCTTTGGGGATGTGCCCCTGGCCAGGCATTTCCCCCGTGGCCATTCATTTGCTCACATCATCACCTGTTTACCTGTTCAGCCCTTCCTTCACTCGCCAGGTCACTGGCCTGTTCACTCTTCCATTTCCTAGTCCTCTGTTCGTTCTTTGGGCTACTAGTGCTTCCTGAGGCCCACTCAGTGTCCAGCCCTGTGCCAGGCTTGGGGACACAGAGTCAAACCTGCGAGGACCCCACTCTGTAAACTGTAGCCATCCCGCCAGGTGCTTCCAGGTGATGGAGACTGGTGCTGTCCAAAGGCTGGAAGTGCTTCATAAAGGACATGCGCTTGAGCTGGGTTTTGGAGGATTTGGGGATTTGGGTAGATGGAGAATAGTGGGGAAGGACACTGCTGGCTGCGAGAACTGCATGGACAAGGCACAGTGGCCCATGCTTGTAATCCCAGCACTTTGGGAGGCCAAGGTGGGAGGATTCCTTGAGCCCAGGAGTTTGAGACCAGTTTAGGCAACATAGTGAGACTCTGTCTCTACAAAAAAAAAAAAAAAAAAGAAAGAAAAGAATTGCATGTATAAAGGCAGGAAGGCAGCCACATGCCAGGTGAGCTTGGGGATGCTGCGGGTTATATGTCCTTCTAAGAGGAGGTGGCCACTCCTGAGTGGGCCACAGGGAGGCTGGTGGTGGAGGGAGTAGGGTGCAGTCATGGTCGGCATCCACTCTTCTAGGAGCCCTGTTGCGAATTTGCTGTGTTTCTTTGGATGAGGCGTGTCCCCTCTCTGGGCTCCCTTGATAAAGTGAAGACTTGGACCTGATGATCTCTGAGGGACCTTCTGCCTTCCACTGTCCGAAGTCTGTGATCCTGAGAGCCCTGCATCTTGGGGCATCTGGTGGGCTGTCCTCCCATTTTCTGGACAAGGAAACTGAGCATTAGTTTAGTTTATTAGTAAGGTCTCCAAGGCTGCACAGCTGGTGAGGTGGAGGTGCCAGGGTTTGGATCCAGAGCAAGCCACTGGGTTTCCTGTAGTGGCTTTGAAGGACAGCTTTTGTGTGTAAGCTCCCAGGGCTGGCATCAGCGTGGGCTGACGAGGCTTGGCAGTTTCTTCTAACAGATGACCCTGTTGGTTAAGGGAGTGAGGGGGCTGGAGAGCAAACTCACTGGGCATCTTTAGGAAAAGCTGTCACCGAGGAGTCCTGTGTGTTGTACCAAAGACAAGCCCACTTCCTACTTCATCGGAATATGGGGGGACGCTTTGTGACTCACGTGACTAGGTTTTCTTTCATTGTGACCTATGGAGGAGAGGGTTGCCTGTTCTGTTCCTATATGCCCCCCACAGTGTCTCCTGGCAACTCCTCCAGGCCAGGACTGAAGCCTGTAGGGGTGTGCAGCATGTGCAGTACTCTACAGTTTGCAGAACCCATTTCATTCCCCCATCTTCTAGCCACAGCCAGGGTTAGGAATGAAAAGGGATATTGTCTCCATTTGACAGATGAGGAAACTGAGGCTCAGAGTGGTTGGGTGGCTGCCCAAGATCACTCAGAGGGTGGGGGGTGGACCCTCAGCCGAGGCGTTCCTCTCACTGGGTCCTTGCGGGGAGGGCAGCATGTAGGGGCTTCTCACTTGCAGATCGCACATTATTTCCTGAGCCGAGGAGTGGGGCCCAGGATCCTTCTGTGCTGGGTTTCGCAACGCCGCCTCCTCCCCACCGAGCTGTCTGACGTGGCCTTTTCAAAAACCCAAAATGAATGGAAGCACATTTTGTTTGGAGAATTTTGCTACACCCCTCACCAGGGCTGGTTGCAAAACCAGGCTTGGGGATCCCTGCTGATGTTGATGATGATAATAATAATAATAACTGTATCATTGGCTAGCATTTCTTTTCATTCATTCATTCCTTCAACAAAGCATTTTAGACCATCTCCCAGGCCATGTGCACTGCTCAGCCCTCTGTTAGTGAGCACCGATGCGGTACTTGATGTCCGGACTCTCTTTCAGCCTCCCTCACACCCTATTATGATCATCACCCCCATTTTATGGAAGAGGAAAATGGGGCACAGAGAGCCAAGGCTGCACAGCCGGAGAAGTGGAGGTGCCAGGGTTTGGACGAAAGGCTCCCTCCCCATGACAGAGGCTGGAAGACAGAGGCCAGGGTTTGGACGTTTGAGAGTTTAGAGGCTGGTCTTAGCCCCGTGTTCTGGGGATTCTGAAGTTCCTGTTTGTTCCACAGCAAGCGTTGGGTGGGGAGGGAATCAAGTGGAGCAGACCCAGTTCCTGGCTTTGGGGAACCTGAACAGATGCGCTGGGGGCAGAGCTGGGCCTGGTCTGGAGAGCAGCCTTGGGACCACCCTTGGACTCAGTGGCCGCTCTGCTGTCAGCGGCCACACCTCCCCCAGCCCCACCAGAGGCCCCATCTGAACTGTGAGGTTCACGGGTACCGAGGGATGGGCATCAGAGGAGAACTGTGGCCTCTCTCCCGGCTCCTCTGTGCTTCCCCAGCACGCAATTCTGGTTAAGCCAGCTCATCTCTCAGGCTTCTCACAGGGCACGGGGAGTGATATGGGTGATAAGGAGTGACCATGACCGGCAGTCCATTGGTGAGGAAGAACAAGATATTTGGCTCCTGGGACCGTTCATGGAAAAGGTAGAGCCCTCAATATGCATACGCACACACACAGACATGCACGCGCGTGCACACACACACACACACACACACACACAGTGCAGCCGCCCCCCGGCTGCAGTCACATTTGCGCTCCTCTTCTTAGGTGAGAGAAGGGCTGAGCAGGTCACCCACCTCTGGGAGTCTGTTTCAAAAGTGGCTAATGGAACATTTGGTGCGTGAGGGGGTCATCTTTAGAAAGCATAAGATGTGGGCAGGTTCTGTCTTTGATGATGTAGAAATGGGGCAGGCATCCTGGTGTTTATATGGAGCAAAAGACTTATTGAGGCACTTATGGAACGCCTGCTGTGTACCTAGCACTGCACTGGGACTCAAGATGGGGGATTAGAACCACGCCCTGAAGAGGTGTTGTGCTGGTGGGGGCAGTGGGACTCTGCACCCCAGGAGCTGGACTGGGAGTGAGCACTCGGCCTCTTGGTTCAAGTGTTTTTCTTCCTGCAGTGACAGATAAGCCTGTGGGGGCAGACAGAGATGGGTCCGGGAGGGTATTTTGTTGCAGCTGCCAGGACATGGATACTGGGTATTTGGGGGTTTGTAGTAAGAGGAACAAGCAGGTTTGCTGCTGCTGTGTGTCCCTAACTGATTGCCTGCACCTCTCTGGGCCTCCATCTACTTGGTGGGAGTAGAGGGGGGAGTTTGGTTTCTGAGTCTTTCCCGGCTTAGCCTTCTGTGACTTCAGGGATGAAACGAGCTGGGCTTCCCTCTGAGCGGTGTCAGGGAGTCTTCACTGCCCTCACCCCTGACCTGCTGCCTGGCTTCTCCACTGTCCTGTATCCTCCAGCTCCTGTCATGGGGAGAGAGCCTTTCCTTCCCCCACTGCAGGCTGACTGCGTGCAGTGACGCAGCACCCAAGGACTCTGGAGTGCAGCTTGGAAACGGGAATCTGGGTTTACTAGATACAGGGGGAAAGGTTCTTCCCACCACCCCCAGCCGCCTGCCTGCCTGCCTTTCTCCCTCCGTGGCTGCCACCAAGCCCTGGCACCTCCTCAGCTCTGCCAGATCCACTTAGGGAGTGGGAGGCTCAGGACTGGAGGCTCAGCTGAACAGGGCCCAAGTTGGAGTCTCAGCATGCCAAAGCCTTGCTGTGTGACCCTGGCATGCTTGCCTGCCTTTTCTGAACAGTGTGTACTGTGAGGGCTGGGCTGTCAGATTCTGGGGCTGACCAGGCAACTTTGCAGTGACAGCTCTGGGGGGGTCACCTGCAATTGGAGAGGTGCTCCTGGCTGGACTTGGCCTGCGGCTGGGGGGACAGGGCCGTGGTCCAGAGACTGCTGGGTTGGAGATAGAGTCAGGGCCCTCTGCCACCTGTGTTTTCCATGGGCACAGCCTGCAGCTGAGGGAGCAAGGTGCTATGGTCATCCATTTTACATCTGGGGAAACTGAGGCTGCACAGCTGGTGGGTAGTAGAGCTAGGATTTGAACCCAGGTGTGTGTGATTCATGCACCCAGGTGAGAAGGTAGACCCCAGGCAAGAGGCCAGCTGGGCAACTGCGCACCTCCCTGTGCCCTCTCTGGGTCTCAGTTTCCCCATCGGAGCAGCAAGAGTCAGGAGGTGATGTTGGGGTTGCCTTGCCCTCTCTGAGCCCCACCTGGTACTGCTGGAATTTTCTGAGCCTCCCCACCTGACCTACAGCTCCTGTCCTCAAAGTGAGTGTGGCGGCAGGTGAAGGAGTGTCGGCATCTGACACTTCCTCAGGGACCTGCCACCTCGGGGTGTGAGGGATTCCTGGAGGACTGGGAGTGCACAAGGCCTTCCAGGGACAGTGTGCTGGGAGCAGAAGCGCGTGCAGAGGTGGGTGGCTCTGGGCAGCCTGGGGCTGTCGACTAGACCTGGGGCCAGGCCCACCTCTGCCCATCTATGCATCCAACCCTCATAGATCTGGTTCACAGGGGACCCTGGGAGAGTGCAGGCGGGGACAGGGAGGGAGGGCTGCCCTCAGGGTCCTTCCCACTCCCTGTGTGTGTGCGTGGGGGGGTATGTGTGTGTGGTATATGTGTGTGTGGTGTGGTGTGTGTGTGTGGAGGGAGTGTGAAGGGTATGTGTGTGCATGGTTTGTGTGTGTATGTGTAGTGTGTGTGTGGTGTGTGTGTGGTATGTGTATGTGTGTGGTATGTATGTGTGGTATATGTATGATGTGTGGTGTGTATGGTGTGTGTGTGTGGTGTGTATGGTGTGTGTGGTGTGTAGGATATGTGGTGTGTATGCTGTGTGGTATGTGTGATGTGTATGTGGTGTGTGTGAGGTATCTATTTGTGCTGTGTGTGTGTGGAGTGTATGGTGTTTGTAGTGTCTGTGTGTCATGTATATGTGGTGTGTGTGTGCTGCATGGTGTGTGCTGTGTGTGTAGTGTGTATGTGGTGTATAGGGGTGTATGGTATGTATGTATGGTGTGTGTGTTTATGTGGTATGTGTGTTGTGCATGATGTGTGTATGTGTGTGTATGGTGTGTGTGTTTGTGTGGTGTGCATGACGTATATATGGTGTGTGTG
>NW_026654709.1:8214-8312 GCF_009828535.3 Hylobates moloch
TGTGTGTGTGTTATGTATGGTGTGTGGTGTGTGTGGTGTGTGTGTTATGTATGGTGTGTGTGGAGTGTATGGTGTTTGTAGTGTCTGTGTGTCATGTA
>NW_026654710.1:0-8307 GCF_009828535.3 Hylobates moloch
CGGACACATGTCCCAGGCCAGCCAAGTGCAGGAAGTATATGTGACGAGATCACTATATTACAGCTTGATAGATGCCATAGTAGCCATAAGAACAGAACAGAGGGAGTTTGAACTAGGAAAGAGAAGGACTAACTGCTGGATTTGGGGGTGAGGGTGATTGAGGGGCTCAGAAAAGGGCTGAAAAGGGGCAGAGCAAACTTCAGAAGAGAGACAAATTTGATCAGTCTCTCGTAGGTGATAGATGCCATAGTAGCCATAAGAACAGAACAGAGGACAGTCAAGTAGTCCAAGCAGAAGTGACAGCATGGAGGAGGCATAAGGTGGCAGTAGGCAACAGTCAGACTCCCAGGGCAGATGGCCATTAGTATGTAAGAGTTCAGATTACATAGGCAAGGCTCATCAGATAGAGCACATGTTACAATTATGCCTTCCATACAATGGGCCTGGTTATCCTGACGTACTTCCCAGAAGCCTTTGAAGGAAAAAGAAAGAGTTGACTTCAATGATATGTGCAAATGTAAAGTGCTATGTAACTACATAATATTGCTCATTTAAAAGCATTAAATATCCTTCACCTACATTTCAAGGCAAAATAAAGCTGTCTTATTTCATTAAGAATACCCAACTGAGTTGGTAATGCCAATAATCACCCCCTATCAAGATGGCTGTAATTTGTTTGTCAACCCTTTTAAGTTCTTAGCAAATTAGTTTTTCAGCATGTGGTTACAAGGATATTATGAAATCACAGGGTTTAGGATGCCTTTCTGTCTTAAGACTGAGCTTTAGGTTGCCAGTGGCTTTCAGGGGCAAATTCCCTGAGAAACTTTGCATTCAGGTTGAAGCAAATCAGCCTATATGACTAAATATCTCAAATGAAAGTGCTCTTTTGAGTCTATCATTTGAAATGCTTTGTTTGCATTTTAGAAACAAAAATCTTCCTGAGATGGTCACATTGATGCCACTTGTTGCATCACAATCGCACTCTCTTCCATGATATCATCTTCTCAAATAAAATCCTGTTATTTAAGTTATTAATGTTTAGCTTTTACAACTACCTTTTAATCAACAATTATTTAACATACATCATCCAACCACATTAACAATAAAAACTGGAGCTTCTTATGATAAATTATTATTTTTGTTTGGATGTTTAAAATCCTTTCCCTCTTCCATGTTACCTTTATTTAACATAATATACAATAAATGAATCATTTATATAATTCATCCTGGCAACAACTGCTTTACCTGTACAAAACAATTATCTGAGAAGTTATATTAAAATGGCATTTCAAGTATCATTCTACTGTGGTCCCTAAAATAAAAGTGATATTAAAATGGCATTTCAAGTATCATTCTACCGTGGTCCCTAAAATGAAATGACTTTCTCCTTTGCCCTTTAACCCTAGCCCTTAGACCAAAATGAATCAAACAAATAAAAATACAATTCAAAGAAAAATGTGAAAGCTAAGGAAAGATACTACAACCAAGATTCAAGAGAGAATCCACACTTTGATGTTTCTTTTGGCACTTCCGAGTACTGGGAAATTTTGAGAGAACACTAAATCAAGAAGAAATCTGACAGTGATCAGGGTCATAGAATTGGAGAAACCTCAGGCAGCGTCACTCTAAATAATCCTTGACGGATCAGAATCCTCCTTGCTTATGAAGACTTTCTTAGGAAGGAAATCTACAACCTTCACAAGGTTTTAATCTAATCCTTCACAGGGTTTTAAAGAGCCCTAGGTGGAAAGGCATTCAATGTTACCCTAGCCAGAAACCCTGTATGCTATACAACTGAGATCTATTTTGTTTATGCAGAGAAAAACTCTTTATCCAAAATCAAGAAATAAGGAGTTTGAAATGCATTTTCATTGGTTGGTCTGGGTCCACTTCTCCTGACAGAAACTCATGCAGATCCAAGAAAAATGAAATTAGGAGTTTCACAATCTACAATAATATGCATCATCGTATGACAGAATGAATTTAATGGAAAAGAATGAAATTGCTCCCAAGAGCCCCTGGAGATTTAGTTAAACAGCCAAACCCACTACTACTACTGAAGAGACTGGAAGCTTCACCTTGGAGAAGGAAAAGGGAAGAAGAAAAAAGAAAATAAGAAAAGAGTAACTGGACAAGAGGTAAAGAAAAGCTAAGATTGGCCGGGCGTGGTGGCTCGTGCCTGTAATCCCAGCACTTTGGGAGGTTGAGGCGTGAGGATCGCTTGGGCCCAGGAGTTGTCGACCAGCCTGGGCAACAACTCTATAGCGAAAGCCCATCTCTATAAATAAAAGTTTTTAAAAACGACAACAGTAAAAGAAAAGCAAAGACTACAGAGTTGTGAGGCACCTACCATGAATAAATGAAGCCCCAAGATGATGACCAACACCTGCCCCTGCTTTTCTCAACTGCTAGGATTGCTGGAAAAGTCCCCCAGTCAAGGGATTGATTCTAGTAAATAATTCGGGACGAAATATCTCAAAAAGAATTTGTCAATGGGATGCGCATTTTCCCTTTGAGTACAACCATTCAGAAATAGCACATTTGAACTCCAAGGTGGAAAAAGCAGGATTGTATCACAGAGTCTTTAGACATCAGCATTTCTGAAACTGTCATACACACTCTTTTCATAATGCCAAGTGAACAATTAGACTCTGTATTTTTATAAAGCATGTGTATATGTAAGTACACGTACGAAAAGAGACTTTGCAGAAAGAAATGAATGACAGAGTTTTAAGAATAAAATCAGATTCTCAAGAAAAATAGAAATAAAACAAAGCCAACAAAATTACAATATGCCATTGACAAAAGAAATTAACAGCATTCATATCACTGACACTATTAAAGTTGTATCGTGAACAAACAACAAACAGACAAACAAATTTGCATGTCCATAGTTTAATTATTTAGACAACTTATTTTATGGCAAAACCCAGAATTCATCAAAACTGGCATCTTTTAATGCTAATTCTAATTAGAACCAGCATTGCATTTTGTATGCTTTCCAATTATGCATGGGAAAAGTCAGCATAAGTGTCCTCTCTTATCATAATTATCTGTTTCTAATTTCAATTTTGGCTATGACTTTGCACTCAATGATGTAAATGTAACTGTTCCTGTCAGATGAAGATTAATTTGATTTAAGCCCTCTTTGTTCTAATTATATATTCCATTTCTGCTCACCATGCAAGTTTCTTTCTATGCCACATCTGTATTTTATCACAACAATGGAGAATTTCTTTGGTATTTAAAAGGCGGCCATAAGATTTCTTTTTGGCACCATTATGACAATTTTCATTAAGCTTGTGCCAAAAAATTTAATATTTCAGCTGACTAATCTACAGATTAATGTAATTATTTGAATATTAAAGCATGAACTTTTCTGAAATGAAGTCTCTAAAAGTCATTGCTCTAATTACTCCCTTAGCTTCCAGGAAAACGTTATCGTTGTTAGTTTATTCCCTGGGCAACTTCGTTTATTGGGTGACACCTTGCATGCTATGCTTCCAACTGGCACCAATATAGAAACAGTAGTAGAAATAAAACTCAGTTGAGATTCCAAGCTGTCCTTCTGGAGGTCCAGAACTGGAGCACCCTTGCATTCATCCTCAATTTGTCTTACTAATTTTCTACTGTGCCACTTCATAAAAATAATCAGGTGGACTTCTATATTCCTCAATGTTGGCTGTTGTTCTTTTATGTTCCACCTACCTTTCTATTCTTTCTTTCATTTTTTTGTATTATCTCACATACGTATTAGTTATTTGTGGTGAGAACACTTACAATGTCTCTTAGCAATTTTCAAGTATACAACACATTGTTAATAACTAGAGTCACCATGCCATATCACCTACTTCTCTCAAAAAAAAAAAAAATCAGGTGGAAGATAACAAATTACCCCTGTAGCAATCTCTTCCCATTCCTTCAAAGTAGAAAGTGTTTGGAATATAGCATCGTAAAACTAATACTGGTTCTAGGATGCAGAGATGAAAGCCAACCTGAGGTTTAATACTCGATTAACATGTTCTACACATATCTCAGAGACTAAGATTTTGATTTTGATTTGTACTCCCGTGGAAAAGCTCAGGAAGTAAAATATGGAGTATAATTAAATTCACTAAATACTTTATCAGTGCTCAACACAATGTCAAGTACTGCTGGATAAATTTTAGCAGAAAAGTATGGTCAAGTCTAGATACCTTTAACCTATAAAATGCTTTGAGATTCTCAAAACTAAAAACGATTTTTGAAATCAATATTTGTTGTTTTGAGAAGGGACATGGTGTATTTATTTTAAAATACACAGTAATTCAGCAAAGCAAACATAGAGTTCAAGAAGTTAGCTATTCAGAAAAAGTGTCGTCAGCCTGGGCTGTAAGATCAGTGACCTCATGCCACATGCACTTTTGTATTTTACATGTTCAATCCTGTTCTGTCACAAAATAGATGTCAGGCAGTTTGTGGATATAAACACAATACAACAATGTTTAAAACTGTAAGAAATATGGATGGTGGGATCAGGCCAAGATTAAGTAGCACAAGTACTTTCTTAGAAAGCCTGGATATTTAGTCCAAGTGGGTCACAAAAAGCAGTCAGTTCCCTAGCAGCCAGAGCAAAGAGGGGCTCCTGAGAAGTTATAAGATGCATGGGGTACATGAAATGAGAATCAGTCAACTATCCTCAGCGATCTGAGGAAACTTGCTTTCCTGGATCTTCACAATGAGATATTATATGCATGGCAGATCTAGCTTAAGCAGCACCATTTGGAATTGCAAAAATATGGAACCAGCTCAAATGGCCGTGAATCAATGAATGCATAAAGAAAATGTTATCTACATATATATACACACACATATACATATGTATATACATATGTATACACATTATATATATATATATCATTAGGCATATATATGTGTGTGTATATATATATATATATATACACCATAGAATACTACTCAGCCATAAAAAGGAACAAAATAATGGCATTCGCAGCTACCTGGGTGGAATTGGAGACCATTATTCTAAGTGAAGTAACTCAGGAATGGAAAACCAAGCATCGTATGTTCTCTCTCATAAGTGGGAGCTAAGCTACGAGGATGCAAAGGCATAAGAATGATACAATGAACTTTGGGGACTCACGGGAAAGTGTGGGAGAGGGTGAGGGATAAAAGACTACACATTGGGTACAGTGTACACGGCTCAGGTGATGGGTGCACCAAAATCACAGAAATCACCACTAAAAAATTTATTCATGTAACCAAACGCCACTTGTTCCCCCAAAACATATTGAAATTTTAAAAACGTAAAAAAAATCAACAGTTCTCCATATATATACACACACACATACACACACACACACATATACACGCACATATATATAGTGAGGTTCATTATTGGCAGAGAATAGTGTTTGGAGCTTACAAAGTCTACACTTGCAGGGAACTGTTGTAGCTCGCTTTTTTAATAATATACTGATTCACTCTATCATCTGTCACCCATCAGCAAATCTCACTAAGATCTGCTATGCAACAGGCACTATGCTAGGCATTTGGACAGCCACAACAGAAAAGACACACAGCTTACATTCCATGAGGACACAGAAGGTGTCTGCTGTGTTCGCTGCTGTAGTACCAGCACCTGATATCATGCCTGACATGGAGTCAGGACTCTGTAAACATTCGTTGAATAAATAAATGAATGAGTTCGCAGTCTAAAGAGCTAATCAGCCATGGGGAGTTGACCCAGAAAATCAAGGTAGACTGGATTGAGAATGTTTTCAATTGGCGAAATAATGGACCAAGTTTCTATTAAAAACAAAAAAAAACTGGAGGAGAGTTGAGTGATATGCCATCAAAATCATCTACCTCTTTAGTAATTGTTTGTAAATGACCTCCCCATATACACCCACAGGACTAAGCGACAAGTACAGTGACTTTTCCCCCCAACTATTCTATCTGTAAAATGTTACATAATAGTTCTAAATAGTAGTTTAAAACAATAAAAAAAAAGAAAAATTTCTCAATGTTTCCAAATAGCCAAATATTTCCATCCTGGTCAAAGCTATACCTACCCATACTTTTGTCCAGCTATATTTTTGTACATTGTGGAAGTGAAGTGAAACACAGGATCAATGTTACCCTTGATTATAACCCTTGATTGTCACAACAAATTCATTAAATAGTAGAGATATAAAGTTCATTTTACATATAAGGAAACTGAGGTCAGAATACATAGGAATAGTGTTCTTAAATGTAAGACTGCTTTCTTCACACTTTCTAAGGCCACATAAATAGATGAGGTAACATGGAGAGAGCCCAATGCAGAAGAGTTGCACTTAAATCTATTGGCAAATAGAGGTGTTTATGTTCAATATTTTTAGACTTGGCAATGAATGTCAGCTTAACACAGGAATATGTTAAAATCTTACCTAGTTATATTCTAAGGACATGACTTCATGTTTTAATAAAAGCTGTATATACAATTTATTATATTGACAAACTATCCAACAATGCCTCACTTAAGGCACTTGTTGAAATAGATGAATGATACAAACTCTAGGCATGCACTTCTATACCTCAGCATACTTCACTCTTTTACACAAGGGAAATTTCCAATTTATTTTCACTGATTTTGCTTCTCCTCAATAACACTAAAAACTTGCCCTTCCATTGTCTGATAACCCATTGAGTCAGTCCAGCTGTGAGCATGCAATTGGCACTACGATTCTTAAAAACCTCCTTCCCTGTGAATATTTGATGATGCCTGAAGGCCATCCTTCTTCCTGAGGAGCCACTGACAGAGACACTGTTGAAAGCTTGAGGAAATTTTTGTGAATTCTGTCAGAAAAGAAGAAAGAAAGGTAGTATTTCTTATTTGTCTTGTATACGGCTTTCTGTAACCAGGCAGGGATTGCAGTTCTTTTTAAGAAGGCCCATAGAAAACTCCAGTCTGGCTTTTTAAGCAGCTCCATTCAGTGCTGCTTAAAGATTTCAGGAGGTGTGTCACTGTTTCCATTCTAAATCCTGATTTGGGTGGGTTCGAAGTTTGGTTATTAAACCTAGCATAGTAACTGTTACCTTGGGAGTGAATTGTTTTTCCAATCTGATGAAAATTCCAACTATGGTAAATTGGAACAAAGAAAATCACAAATGGCTTAGTTTCAATGTTTTATTTTTAATTTTAAAACATTAATATTATGAAAAGAGTCAAAATGGCTTTTGGGCAGATGCATTTGTTAGAAAAGTCAAAAAGCTCTTTCAGGTGAATTGTCCACTCTCCACTCTGTCTACTGTGGCTCAAAGCAAAAGTATTAATTCACAATTGCTTTCACAATGTGCCTAAAAAGTTGATGACATTACTGGATTTACTTGGTGGGACAATAATTTCTTATTCCAGGCTGAATGTAACTTACAATTCTCAGACACAGTTCAGGCATTGTCATAATCACAGTACATCGTGGAAGTGAAGTGAAGCACAGGATAAACGCTGCTGAAGCTATTTTAATCTATTTATGATAGATCTAGGGAGAATCAGAGGCATTTCCATTAACAAAACTATTCCTAGGATAACATAATGATCCTTCTATCCTCAAAACATAATGAAAAATGTGTCCAGCCCCTATTTCTCTGACTGTGATTTAAAATCAACACCATGCTTGCACTGTGCATTCAGTGGTTACAATAATGTCAGCAGAGAGGACTATGTGAGAATATGTCACTTTCAGAACCATTTTGCTTCTCTGAATTCACTGGGCCTTCATTGTCACACTGCATTCGTTCTTTCTTATCTCAGTAATAATCCTTGAACTCATTCTACAATATTTCTTTGGAAATAAAACTCTTCATTCTTTCTAGTTTGGGTATAAACGTGTTTATTTCATAATTCAAAAGAAATCAGAACCCTTAATGACTTGCAAATAGTTAAGTCTAGTACAAAAACCTAAGAGAAAGTAGAATGGTTTATAATTGTGTACATATTTTCTAGGATCATGTGAACTAAAGGAATGACTTTCCCACAGAAATGCAGCTTTCTGTAAAGATTCTCTCAAATTCCAAACCCAAAGTCTTGACATTTCCAGGATTTAAGTCCTATGTCTAGGCGACACAAAGCAAAATAGAATGACCAACTGTTCTCATCTGCTCAGGACTGCCAAGTTTAGCATCGAAAATTCAGGACTGTTGTTGGTACTACTTAAAACATATTCTTGGCTGGGTGCAGTGGCTCACGCCTGTAATCCCGGCAGTTTGGTAGGCTGAGGCGGGTGGATCACCTGAGGTCAGGAGTTCGAGACCAGCCTGGCCAACATG
>NW_026654711.1:0-5455 GCF_009828535.3 Hylobates moloch
TACTCTCTTCAAAGCTGTCAGTCAGACAGGGACATTTAAGTCTGTGGAGGTTCTTGCTGAGTTTTTGTTTGTCTGTGCCCTGCCCCCAGAGGTGGAGCCTACAGAGGCAGGCAGGCCTCCTTGAGCTGTGGTGGGCTCCGCCCAGTTCGAGCTTCCTGGCTGCTTTGTTTACCTAAGCAAGCCTGGGCAATGGCGGGCGCCCCTCCCCCAGCCTGGCTGCCGCCTTGCAGCTTGATCTCAGACTGCTGTGCTAGCAATCAGCGAGACTCCGTGGGCATAGGACCCTCCCAGCCAGGTGCGGGACACAATCTCCTAGTGTGCCGTTTTCCAGGCCCGTTGGAGAAGCGCAGTATTAGGATGGGACTGACCCGATATTCCAGGTGCCGTCTGTTTCCCCTTTCTTTGACTAGGAAAGGGAACTCCCTGACCCCTTGCGCTTCCCGAGTGAGGCAATGCCTCGCCCTGCTGCGGCTCGCACACAGTGCGCTTCACCGACTGCCCTGCACCCGCTGTTAGGCACTCCCTAGTGAGATGAAACCAGTACCTCAAGCAGAAATGCAGAAATCAACCGTCTTCTGTGTCGCTGGGGCTGGGAGCTGGAGACCGGAGCTGTTCCTATTCGGCCATCTTGGCTCCACCCTCCCAAACCTGTTTGGCGACGGAATCGCTCCTGCTGGCTCCTCTGACTCTCTTTTTTTTTTTTTTTTTTTTGAGACAGGGTCTCACTTTGTCACCAAATCCGGAGTGTAGTGGCACAAATATGGCTCACTGCAGCCTCAACCTCCTGGGTGTAAGGCAATCCTCCTGCCACAGCCCTCCAGGTAGCTGGGACTACAGGCATGCACCACCGCACATGGCTAATTTTTGTATTTTTTGTAGAAATGGTCTCAAACTCCTGAGTTCAAGAGATCCACTCATCTTGGCCTTCCATAGTGTTTGGATTACAGGCGTGAGCCACCACACCTGACTTATTTTTCTTATTTTTAATTTTAATTTTTAAGTTTTATGGTTACATAATAGTTGTACATATTTGTGGAATACATGTGATATTTTGATATAAGCATACAATGTATAATGAGCAAATTGGGGAATAAAAGTGTTAGAAGTGGGCATCCTTGTTCCATATCTTAGAGGAAAGGCTTTCAGTTTTTCCCCATTCTTTGTGACACTAGCTGTGGGTTTGTTATAAATGGTCTTTATTATATTGAGGTATGTTCCTTCTGTACTCAGTTTATTGAGGGTTTTTATCATGAAGGGATGTTGACTGTTACTGAATGCTTTTTTGGCATCTATGGAAATGATCATATGCTTTTTGTCCTTCATTCTCTTGATGTGATGTATCAAATTTATTGATTTGCGTATGTTGAACTATCCTTGCATCCCTAAGATAAATCCCACTTGGTTGTGATGAATGATCTTTTTAATGTGTTATTGAATCAGTTTGCTAGGATATTATTGAGGATTTTTATATCTATGTTCGTCGGAGGTATTGGCTTATAATTTTACTTGTCTTTGTCTGATTTTGGTATCATGGTAAGACTGGCTTTATAAAATTATTCCCGCCTCTAAGGATGGTTTGGAATTATTCCCTCCTCAGTTTTTTTGAATACTTTTAAGTAGGATTGGTATTAGTTCTTTTTTAAAAGTTTGGTAGAATTTAGCAGTGAAGCCATCAGGTCCTGGGCTGTTCTTTGATGGGAGACTTATTATTACTGCCTCTCCCTTGTTACTTGCTATTGGTCTATTCAGGTTTTGTATTTCTTCATGATCCAATCTTGGTATGTTTTATGTGTCTAGAAATTTATCAATTTTTTTTTAGGTTTTGCAATTTATTGGCATATAGTTGCTCGCAATAGCCTTTAGTGATCCTTTGAATTTCTGTGGTATGAATGATAATGTCCCTTTTTTGTCTCTAATTTTATTTATTTGGTCTTTCTCTTTTTTTTTAGTCTGGCTAAAGGTTTGTTGATTTTGTCTATCTTTTCAAAAAACCAACTTTTAAATTTTATTGATGTTTTGTATTTTTTTGTTTCAATTTTATTTATTTCTGCTCTTTAATAGTCTACTGAATTTGTGTTTGGTTTGCTCTTGCTTTTCTAGTTCTTTAAGATCTATCATTAAGCTGTTTATTTGAAGTCTTTCTACTTTTTTGATGTAGGTATTTATTGCTTTAAACATCCCTGTTAGTACTGCTTTTGCTGTATCCAGTAGGTTTTGGTATGTTGTGTTCTCATTTTCATTTGTTTCAATAAATTTTTAAACTTTATTCTTAATCTCTTCATTGACCCAGTGGTCATTCAGGAGCATATTAATTTCCATTGTTTGTTTAGTTTCCAAAGTTTCTCTTGTCATTGATTTCTGACCTTGTGGCCAGAAAAGATACTTTTATGATTTTAATTATTTTGAATTTTTCGAGACTTGTTTTGTGGGCTAACATGTGGTCTGTCTGTGAGAATGTTCCATTTGCTAAAGAGCAGAATGTTCTGCAGCTATTGGATGAAATGTTCTGTAAATGTCTGTTAGGTCTATTTGGCCTACAGTGTAGCTTGAGCGTGATTATTTCTTTATTTTCCGTCTAGATGATCTGCTCAATACTGAAAGTCGGGTGTGAAGTTCCCAACTATTATTATATTGGGCTTTATCCCTCTTTAGCTCTAATAATATTTTCTTTATATATCTGAGTGCTCCAGCATTGGGTGCTTACATATTTACAATTGTTATACCCTCTTAGTGAATTGATCCCGTTATCATTATATAATGACTTACTTTTTATCTTTTTACAGTTTCTGTATTGAGATTTATTTTATCTGATATATGTATAGCTATTCCTGCTCTTTTTTGGTTTCTATTTGCATGGAATATATTTTTCCAGCCCTTCATTTTCAGCCTATATGTGTCTTATAGGTGAAGTGAGTTTCTTGTCAGCAGCGTATGGTTGGGTCTTGGTTTTTTTTTTTGTTTTGTTTTTTTGTTTTGTTTTGTTTTGTTTTTTCTCATTTAGCAATCAGTATTATTTCTTTTTTTTTGTTCCTTTTTTTTATTATTATACTTTAGGTTTTAGGGTACATGTGCACAATGTGCAGGTTTGTTACATATGTATCCATCTGCCATGTTGTTTTGCTGCACCCATTAACTCGTCATTTAGCATTAGGTATATCTCCTACTGCTGTCCCTCCCCCTACCCCCACCCCACAACAGTCCCCGGAGTGTGATGTTCCCCTTCCTGTGTCCATGAGTTCTCATTGTTCAATTCCCACCTATGAGTGAGAACATGTGGTGTCTGGTTTTTTGTCCTTGCGATAGTTTACTGAGAATGATGTTTTCCAGTTTCATCCATGTCCCTACAAAGGATATGAACTCATCATTTTTTATGGCTGCATAGTATTCCATGGTGTATATGTGCCACATTTTCTTAATCCAGTCTATCGTTGTTGGACATTTGGGTTGGTTCCAACTCTTTGCTATTGTGAATAGTGCTGCAATAAACATACGTGTGCGTGTGGCTTTATAGCAGCATGATTTATAGTCCTTTGGGTATATACCCAGTAATGGGATGGCTGGGTCAAATGGTATTTCTAGTTCTAGATCCGTGAGGAATCGCCACACTGACTTCCACAATGGTTGAACTAGTTTACAGTCCCACCAACAGTGTAAAAGTGTTCCTGTTTCTCCACATCCTCTCCAGCACCTGTTGTTTCCTGACTTTTTAATGATGGCCATTCTAACTGGTGTGAGATGGTATCTCACTGTGGTTTTGATTTGCATTTCTCTGATGGCCAGTGATGATGAGCATTTTTTCATGTGTTTTTTGGCTGCATAAATGTCTTCTTTTGAGAAGTGTCTGTTCATGTCCTTTGCCCACTTTTTGATGGGGTTGTTTGTTTTTTTCTTGTAAATTTGTTTGAGTTCATTGTAGATTCTGGATATTAGCCCTTTGTCAGATGAGTAGGTTGCAAAAATTTTCTCCCATTCTGTAGGTTGCCTGTTCACTGTGATGGTAGTTTCTTTTGCTGTGCAGACACTCTTTAGTTTAATTAGATCCCATTTGTCAATTTTGGCTTTTGTTGCCATTGCTTTTGTTGTTTTAGACATGAAGTCCTTGCCCACGCCTATGTCCTGAATGGTATTGCCTAGGTTTTCTTGTAGGATTTTAATGGTTTTATGTCTAACATTTAAGTCTTTAATCCATCTTGAATTAATTTTTGTATAAGGTGTAAGGAAGGGATCCAGTTTCAGCTTTCTACATATGGCTAGCCAGTTTTCCCAGCAGCATTTATTAAATAGGGAATCCTTTCCCCATTTCTTGTTTTTGTCAGGTTTGTCAAAGATCAGATAGTTGTAGATATGCGGCATCATTTCTGAGGACTCTGTTCTGTTCCATTGATCTATGGCTCTGTTGTGGTACCAGTACCATGCTGTTTTGGTTACTGTAGCCTTGTAGTATAGTTTGAAGTCAGGTAGTGTGATGCCTCCAGCTTTGTTCTTTTGGCTTAGGATTGACTTGGCAATGTGGGCTCTTTTCTGGTTCCATATGAACTTTAAAGTAGTTTTTTCCAATTCTGTGAAGAAAGTCATTGGTAGCTTGATGGGGATGGCATTGAATCTATAAATTACCTTGGGCAGTATGGCCATTTTCACGATATTGATTCTTCCAACCCATGAGCATGGAATGTTCTTCCATTTGTTTGTATCCTCTTTTATTTCATTGAGCAGTGGTTTGTAGTTCTCCTTGAAGAGGTCCTTCACATCCCTTGTAAGTTGGATTCCTAGGTATTTTATTCTCTTTGAAGCAATTGTGAATGGGAGTTCACTCATGACTTGGCTCTCTGTTTGTCTGTGATTGGTGTACAAGAATGCTTGTGATTTTTGTACATTGATTTTGTATCCTGAGACTTTGCTGAAGTTGCTAATCAGCTTAAGGAGATTTTGGGCTGAGACAATGGGGTTTTCTAGATATACAATCATGTCATCTGCAAACAGGGACAATTTGACTTCCTCTTTTCCTAATTGAATATCCTTTATTTCCTTCTCCTGCCTGATTGCTCTGGCCAGAACTTCCAGCACTGTGTTGAATAGGAGTGGTGAGAGAGGGCATCCCTGTCTTGTGCCAGTTTTCAAAGGGAATGCTTCCAGTTTTTGCCCATTCAGTATGATATTGGCTGTGGGTTTGTCATAGATAGCTCTTATTATTTTGAGATATGTCCCATCAATACCTATTTTATTGAGAGTTTTTAGCATGAAGGTTGTTGAATTTTGTCAAAGGCCTTTTCTGCATCTATTGAGATAATCATGTGGTTTTTGTCTTTGGTTCTGTTTATATGCTGGATTACATTTATTGATTTGCATATGTTGAACCAGCCTTGCATCCCAGGGATGAAGCCCACTTGATCATGGTGGATAAGCTTTTCGATGTGCTGCTGGATTCGGTTTGCCAGTATTTTATTGAGGATTTTTG
>NW_026654711.1:5555-8302 GCF_009828535.3 Hylobates moloch
CTTTTTTGGTTATGTCTCTGCCAGGCTTTGGTATCAGGACGATGCTCACTTCATAGAATGTGTTAGGGAGGATTCCCTCTTTTTCTATCGATTGGAATAGTTTCAGATGGAATGGTACCAGTTCCTCCTTGTATCTCTGGTAGAATTCAGCTGTGAATCCATCAAGTCCTGGACTCTTTTTGGTTGGTAAGCTATTGATTATTGCCACAATTTCAGAACCTGTTATTGGTCTATTCAGAGATTCAACTTCTTCCTGGTTCAGTCTTGGGAGGGTGTATTTGTCGAGGAATTTATCCATTTCTTCTAGATTTTCTAGTTTATTTGCATAGAGGTGTTTGTAGTATTCTCTGATGGTAGATTGTATTTCTGTGGGATCAGTGGTGATATCCCCTTTTTCATTTTTTATTGCATCTATTTGATTCTTCTCTCTTTTCTTCTTTATTAGTCTTGCTAGCAGTCTATCAGTTTTGTTGATCTTTTCAAAAAACCAGCTCCTGGATTCATTAATTTTTTGAAGAGTTTTTTGTGTCTCTATTTTCTTCAGTTCTGCTCTGATTTTAGTTATTTCTAGCCTTCTGCTAGCTTTTGAATGTGTTTGCTCTTGCTTTTCTAGTTCTTTTAATTGTGATGTTAGGGGGTCAGTTTTGGATCTTTCCTTTCTCTTGTGGGCATTTAGTGCTATAAATTTCCCTCTACACACTGCTTTGAATGTGTCCCAGAGATTCTGATATGTTGTGTCTTTGTTCTCGTTGGTTTCAAAGAACGTCTTTATTTCTGCCTTCATTTCATTATGTACCCAATAGTCATTCAGGAGCAGGTTGTTCAGTTTCCATGTAGTTGAGCGGTTTTGAGTGAGTTTCTTAATCCTGAGTTCTAGTTTGATTGCACTGTGATCTGAGAGACAGTTTGTTATAATTTCTGTTCTTTTACATTTGCTGAGGAGAGTTTTACTTCCAACTATGTGGTCAATTTTGGGATAGGTGCGGTGTGGTGCTGAAAAAAATGTATATTCTGTTGATTTGGGGTGGAGAGTTCTGTAGATGTCTATTAGGTCCACTTTGTGCAGAGCTGAGTGCAATTCCTGGATATCCTTGTTAACTTTCTGTCTCGTTGATCTGTCTAATGCTGACAGTGGGGTGTTAAAACCTCCCATTATTATCGTGTGGGAGTTTAAGTCCCTTTGTAGGTCACTGAGGACTTGCTTTATGAATCTGGGTGCTCCTGTGTTGGGTGCATATATATTTAGGATAGTTAGCTCTTGTTGAATTGATCCCTTTACCATTATGTAATGGCCTTCTTTGTCTCTTTTGATCTTTGTTGGTTTAAAGTCTATTTTATCAGAGACTAGGATTGCAACCCGTGCCTTTTTTTGTTTTCCATTTGCTTGATAGATGTTCCTCCATCCCTTTATTTTGAGTCTATGTGTGTCTCTGCACATGAGATGTGTTTCTTGAATACAGCACACTGATGGGTCCTGACTCCTTATCCAGTTTGCCAGTCTGTGTCTTTTAATTGGAGCATTTAGACCATTTACATTAAAGTTAATATTGTTATGTGTGAATCTGATCCTGTCATTATGATGTTAGTTGGTTATTTTGCTCATTAGTTGATGCAGTTTCTTCCTAGCTTCGATGGTCTTTACAATTTGGCATGTTTTTGCAGGGGCTGGTACTGGTTTTTTTTTTTTTCCATGTTTAGTGCTTCCTTCAGGAGCTCTTTTAGGGCAGGCCTGGTGGTGACAAAATCACTCAGTGTTTGCTTGTCTGTCAAGTATTTTATGTCTCCTTCACTTATGAAGCTTAGTTTGGCTGGATATGAAATTCTGGGTTGAAAATTCTTTTCTTTAAGAATGTTGAATATCGGCCCCCACTCTCTTCTGGCTTGTAGAGTTTCTGCTGAGAGATCAGCTGTTAGTCTGATGGGCTTCCCTTTATGGGTAACGCGACCTTTCTCTCTGGCTGCCCTTAACATTTTTTCCTTCATTTCAACTTTGGTAAATCTGACAATTATGTGTCTTGGAGTTGCCCTTCTCGAGGATTATCTTTGTGGCGTTCTCTGTATTTCCTGAATCTGAATGTTGGCCTGCCTTGCTAGATTGGGGAAGTTCTCCTGGATAATATCTTGCAGAGTGTTTTCCAACTTGGTTCCATTGTCCCTGTCATTTTCATGTACACCAATCAGACGTAGATTTGGTCTTTTCACATAGTCCCAAATTTCTTGGAGGCTTTGTTCATTTCTTTGTATTCTTTTTTCTCTAAACTTCCCTTCTCTCTTCATTTCATTCATTTCATCTTCCATCAGCGATACCCTTTCTTCCAGTTGATCGCATCTGCTACTGAGGCTTCTGCAATCTTTGCGTAGTTCTTGAAACTTGGCTTTCAGCTCCATCAGCTCCTTTAAGCCCTTCTCTCCATTGGTTATTCTAGTTATCCATTCTTCTAATTTGTTTTCAAAGTTTTTTAACTTCTTTGCTATTGTTTTGAATTTCCTCCGGTAGCTCAGAGTAGTTTGATCGTCTGAAGCCTTCTTCTCTCAACTCATCAAAGTCATCCTCCATCCAGCTTTGTTCTGTTGCTGGTGAGGAACTGCGTTCCTTTGGAGTACGAGAGGTGCTCTCCTTTTTAGAGTTTCCAGTTTTTCTGCTCTGTTTTTTCCCCATCTTTGTGGTTTTATCTACTTTTGGTCTTTGATGATGGTGATGTACAGATGGGGTTTTGGTGTGGATGTCCTTTCTGTTTGTTAGGTTT
>NW_026654712.1:0-8301 GCF_009828535.3 Hylobates moloch
TTAGTTTGCTGAGAAAGATGGTTTCTGGCTTCATCCATGTCCCTGCAAAGAACATGAACTCATCCTTTTTCATGGTTGCATAATATTCCATGGTGTATATGTGCCACATTTGCTTTATCCAGCCTATCATTGATGGGAATTTCCGTTGGTTCCAGGACTTCACTATTGTGAACAGTGCTGCAATAAACATATATGTGCATGTGTCTTTATAGTAGCATGATTTGTAATCTTGTGGGTCTATACCCAGTCAAGGGGATTGCTTGCTGGGTCTAATGGTATTTCTGGTTCTAGATCCTTGAGGAATCACCACACTGTCTTCCACAATGGCTGAAATAATTTACATTCCCACTAACAGTGTAAAAGCATTCCTATTTCTCCACATGCTAACATCTGTTGTATCCTGAGTTTTTAATGATTGCCATTCTAATTGGTGTGAGATGGTTTGATTTGCATTTCTCTAATGACCAATGATGATGAGCTTTTTATCATATATTTGTTGGCCGCATAAATGTCTTCTTTTGAGAAGTGTCTGTTCATATCCTTTGCCCACTTTTTCATGGGTTTTTTTTTTTTTTTCTTGTAAATTGGTTTAAGTTCTGTGTAGATTCTGGATATTAACTGTTTGTCAGATTGATAGATGATAAAAATTTTCTCCCATTCTGTAGGTTGCCTGTTTACTCTGATGATAGTTTCTTTTGCTGTGCAGAAACTCTTTCATTGGATTAGATCCCATTTGTCAATTTTGGCTTTTGTTGCCATTGCTTTTGGTGTTTTAGTCATGAAGTCTTTGCCCATGCCTATGTCCTGAATGGTATTGTCTAGGATTTCTTCTAGGGTTTTTATGGTTTTAGGTCTTACGTTTAAGTCTTTAATCCATCTTGAGTTAATTTTTGTATAGGGTGTAAGGAAGGGGTCCAGTTTCAGTTTTCTGCATATGGCTATCCAGTTTTCCCAACACCATTTATTAAATAGGGAAGCTTATCCCCATTGCTTGTTTTTGCCAGGTTTGCCAAAGATCAGATGGTTGTAGATGTGTGGTGTTATTTCTGAGGCCTCTGTTCGGTTCCATTGGTCTATGTGTCGGTTTTGGTGCCAGTGCCATGGTGTTTTGGTTACTGTAGCCATGTAGCGTAGTTTGAAGTCAGGTAGCGTGATGCCTCCAGCGCTTTTTTTTTTTTTTTTTTTCGCTGAGGATTGTCTTGACTATATGGGCTCTTTTTTGGTTCCATATGAAATTCAAAGAGTTTTTTCTCAAATTCTATGAAGAAAGTCATTGGTAGCTTGATGCTGATGGCATTGAATCTATAAATTACCTTGGGTAGTATGGCCATTTTCACGATATTGATTCTTCCTACCCACGAGCATGAAATGTTCTTCCATTGGTTTGTGTCTTCTTTTATTTTGTTGAGCAGTGGTTCGTAGTTCTCCTTGAAGAGGTCCTTCATATCCCTTGTAAGTTGGATTCCTATGTTTTTTATTCTCTTTGTAGCAATTGCGAATGGGAGTTCACTCATGATTTGGCTCTCTGTTTGTCTGTTATTGTTGTATAGGAATGCTTGTGATTTTTGCACATTGATTTTGTATCCTGAGACTTTGCTGAAGCTGTTTGTCAGCTTAAGGAGTTTCTGGGCTGAGATGATGGGGTTTTCTAAATATACAGTCATGCCATCTGCAAACCCAGACAATTTGACTTTCTCTCTTCCTATTTGAATACGATTTATTTCTTTCTCTTACCTGATTGCCCTGGCCAGAACCTCCAATACTATGTTGAATAGGAGTGGTGAGAGAGCACATACTTGTCTTGTGCCGGTTTTCAAAGGGAATGCTTTCAGCCTTTGCCCATTCAGTGAGATATTGGCTGTGAGTTTGTCATAAATAGCTTGTATTATTTTGAGATATGTTCCATCGACACCTAGTTTATTGAGAGTTTTTAGCATGAAGGGCTGTTGCATTTTATCAAAGGCTTTTTCTGAATCTATTGAGATAATCATGTGGTTTTTTGTCATTGGTTCTGTTTATGTGATGGATTATGCTTATTGATTTGCGTATGTTGAACCAGCCTTGCATCCCAGGGATGAATCAAACTTGATCATGGTGGATAAGCTTTTTGATGTGCTGCTGGATTTGGCTTGCCAGTATTTTATTGAGGATTTTTGCATCAATGTTCATCAGGCATATTGGCCTGAAATTTCCTTTTTTGGTTGTGTCTCTGCCAGGTTTTGGTATCAGGATGATGCTGGCCTCATAAAATGAGTTCGGGAGGATTCTCTTTTTCTATTTATTGGAATAGTTTCAGAAGGAATGGTACCAGCTTCTCTCTGTACCTCTGGTAGAATTTGGCTGTGAATCCATCTGGTCCTGGGCTTTTTTTTTTTGGTTGGTAGGCTATTAATTACTGCCTCAATTTCAGAACTTGTTGGTCTATTCAGGGATTCGACTTCTTCCTTGTTTAGTCTTGGCAGAGTGTGTGTGTCCAGGAGCTTATCTATTTCTTCTTGATTTTTTAGTTTGTTTGCATAGAGGTGTTTGTAGTATTCTCTGATGGTAGTTTGTATTTCTGTGGGATCAGTGGTGATTTCCCCTTTATCTTTTTTTATTTTGTCTATTTGATTCTTCTACCTAGTGGTCTATATACTTTGTTAATCTTTTCCAAAACACTAGCTCTTGAATTCATTCATTTTTTTGAAGAGTTTTTTGTATCTCTATCTCTTTCGGTTCTGCTCTGACCGTAGTTATTTCTTGTCTTCTTCCAGCTTTTGTATTTGTTTGCTCTTGATTCTCTCATTGTTTTAATTGTGATGTTAGGGTGTTGATTTTAGATCTTTCCTGCTTCTCCTGTGGGCATTTAGTGCTATAAATTTCTGTCTAAACACTGCTTTAGCTGTGTTCCAGAGATTCTGGTATGTTGTGGCTTTGTTCGTATTGGTTTCAGAGAATTTATTTATTTTTGACTTAATTTCGTTATTTACCCAGTAGTCATTCAGGAGCAGGTTGTTCAGTTTCCATGTAGTTGTGCAGTTTTGAGTGAGTTTCTTAATTCTGAGTTCTAATTTGATTGCACTGTGGTCTGAGAGACGGTTATGATTTCTGTTTTTTGCATTTGCTGAGGAGTGTTTTACTTCCAATTATGTGGTCAATTTTAGAATAAGTACAATGTGGTGCTGAGAAGAATGTGTATTCTGTTGATTTGGAGTGGAGAGTTCTGTAGATGTCTATTAGGTCTGTTTTTTCCACAGCTGAGTTCAAGTCCTGAATAGCCTTGGTAATTTTCTGTCTTGTTGATCTAATATTGACAATGAGGTGTTAAAGTCTCCCACTATTATTGTGTGGGAGTCTAAGCCTCTTTGTAAGTCACTAAGGACTTGCTTTCTGAGTCTGGGTGCTCCTGTATTGGGTGCATATATATTTAGGATAGTTAGCTCTTCTTGTTGAATTGATCCCTTTACCTTTATGTAATGGCCTTCTTTGTCTTTTTTGATCTTTGTTGGTTTAAGGTCTGTTTTATCACAGACTAGGATTGAAATCCCTGCTTTTTTTTTTCTTTCCATTTGTTTGGTAAATATTTCTCCATCCCGTTATTTTGAGCCTATGTGTGTCTTTGCATGTGAGATGGGTCTCCTGAATACAGCACATTGTTGGGTCTTGACTCTTAATCCATTTTGCCAGTCTGTGTCTTTTAATTGGGACATTTAGTCTGTTTACATTTAAGGTTAATATTGTTATGTATAAATTTGATTCTGTCATTATGATGGTAGCTGGTTATTTGGCCCGTTAGTTGATGCATTTTCTTCATAGTGTCGGTGGTCTTTACAATTTGGTATGTTTTTGCAGTGGCTGGTACTGGTTTTTCCTTTCCATATTTAGTGCTTCCTTCAGAGCTCTTGTAATGCAGGCCTGGTGGTGACAAAATCTCTCAGCATTTGCTTGTCTGTAAAGTATTTTATTTCTCCTTCACTTATGAAGCTTAGTTTGGCTGGATATGAAATTCTGGGTTGAAAATTATTTTCTTTAAGAGTGTTGAATATTGGCCCCCACTCTCATCTGGCTTGTAGAGTTTCTGCCGAGAGATCCACTGTTAGTCTGATGGGCTTCCCTTTGTGGGTAACCCGACCTTTCTCTCTGGCTGCCCTTAACATCTTTTTCTTCATTTCAATCTTGGTGAATTTGATGATTATGTGTCTTGAGGTTTCTCTTCTCAAGGAGTATCTTTGTGGTGTACACTGTGTTTCAGGAAACACTTTCCCTTTTCATTCAAGTCACTAAGTGCACCCTACACTTGGGAGAAGGGGAATACTCCCATCTTTTATGTTAATAGCACACTCTTTTTAAATTCTGTTTATGTTATTTCAGTGTTTAAATGTTTTAACTATTGAGGTACTCAAATGGATGTTTTTTTCTTATGCTTTTTACTTTTTTACATCTTATTTAAGAAACCTTTTCTTGCTCTGATTTGTTTTATCAGAATTTTCTTGTGTTTTCTTCAAAGTATTTACCATTTTGCTTTTCATATTTTAATATACCTATGATTTATTTGTATATGTAACATAAGGAAGAGGTTTAATTTTATCTTTTCCCGTATGACTATATGGTTGTCCAGTCACCATTTAAAACACATAGTCCATTTCTACCCTTTATACTCAACCAAGATGTTCTAGTCTTCTCAGAACAAACAATTTCTGCTTTAAGGTGCTTTATCAGATCTACTTACATAAGTGGTTGGCAATGTTATGAAAGCTTGTCTTGCTGAAATAAAGCTCTGCTTTTTATGGCCCAAAACAGATAATGGCAAACAAAGAGAATATTCCTGTTATATTATTTAAAATGGTCAGTTATTTAACAACCAGTTTAAGGGGTATAATATCACCATCATGATCCATTGACCTTATAAATTTTTAAAAAATATTTCGATTTTGAGGCATTTCTTTAAAAAATTTTGCAATTTACTGGAATTTCTGTTGAGAATTTAAAATTACTCAGCAATCATTTTTATACAATACAGTTTTCTGTCTTCACTAATGAGTGTGTGCATGCATGTGCAAAGGTATGCTTTCCCACAATTTTTTCTGTCTTAGGGAGAAAAGAAGAAACAGTTGTTAGCTGTGACTTGACTGTGTGCACCTTCCAACCAGGGACTATATTCTCCTTTCTACTTATCAAGTATAACGTGTTTTTAAGGTTGCATTTCAAATTACATTATATTATTTGTACCCATGGAGAACTCTAGTGACATTTACTATATTGCCTTAATCTGAAGATGCTTTGAATTCTAAATTGCAGCATGGATAGGTCATAGCTTTTATAAGTTTATGTCAATTATAAGATAAATGTTTATTTCAGAGTTTTAAAAAGTGAAAAACAACAAACAACAACGTGTATCCTAGAATTGAGGAAATATGGTACTACTTAATTCATCCATTTAGAAATTGTATACAGTTTTTATAAAGTTCTTTAGCATTCTGTTTAGCCGAATGGCTTAGAACATCTACATTTGCCTTTCGTCTGTAAATTCTTTTGAGGGCAGAATCTATTCTAACCACTGTATTTCTGTTACCTATCAGAGTCATGGTGTATAAAAGGTGCTCAAGAAATGTTTTTAATGGGGTTTAATTAAGATTTTCTGTATCTTCCTCTTAGCACCTATAATGGGGCTTGATATAGGGCAGGCAAAGACTTATCAATAATAAAAGAATCAAGCAACTAGGGCATGGACAGAAAAAGTTAAAGATCTCAAGGATTTACAGCATTCCATCAAACATAAGCAAAGATGCAGTTGTCAGAAGCAGAATGTCCAAGTGCTGAGAAGACTTGCCCCTCTTTCAGCCATCTCTTTGAATGCTAGTGTAAGTAGCACCAGACTTTCAATCAGTGAAAGTTATTTCATTGAATAGTAGCATTCACCTTTCTTCCTTTCTGGGCATGGTGGTATTTAGTTGTTCTCTATTTAGTCAGCATCTCTCCCTAATGTCTACCTCCTCTATTTGAGAATATTAGTCAGTAAGCTTCTAGCCAATATCTTCAACCAATTCTTCCCTCAGAAATCACAATGTTATTCGAGCAAGGGATGATGCCATTAAGAAAAGTATCGTCTGAAAATTGATCGAATTCCTCCTCACCACACTCATTGTGTGATTCAGCTGCCTGTCCAGTTCTCCCCCTTGGTGGGGAATGGCTAGGCTCCTGGGAGTTACTGGGATATTCCTGAGAAAAGCATGGAAAATAGGGTAGGAGACCATAGTAACCTGGTTTTGTTGGAGTTAGGGTTAAATCCAACTCTTCTAGTGGCCAAATAAGTTTATAGTTGAAGGGGAGCCATATGTATACCCATGAAAAAAGATTGGAGTGGAGTACAGAATAATTAGTTTCATACTAATACTAACCATACTAATACTAACCTTACTAATACTTACCCAGCACAGTCATGGTGTATAAAAAGTGTTCAATAAATGTTAGCAATACTGTTAATTACTAATACTAAGTGCTGGTGAATGTGTAGAGAACTATGAACAATCTCATACTGTTGGTGTCAATGTTAATTGCTACAAGGACTTTGAAAATAGTTTAGCATTACTGGTAAAGTAGGAGACCTGCATAATCTATGATCCAGTAATTTCACTCCTGGGTATAGACTCTTTAAGGCCTTCCTGCTCCAAATGTGGTCCATAGACCAGCTGTAACATCACCTGGGAGCTTGTTAGAAATGTGTGATCTCAAGCCCCACCCCAGAACTACAGAATCAGAATCTGAATTTTAACAAGACATCAAGTGATTTGTATGCACATTAAAGTATGATAAGCATCTAGAGGAACTATTTACTTGTGAACAAGGAGACTTTGTTTCAAGAATATTCTTCCTTTCAAGAATATTCATGATATCAAAAAACAGAAACAACCCAGATACCAGTGAACAGGAGAATAGATAATTATGGAATTTTGATAGTATGCACAGCAGTGCTAAATAATGAACTAGATCCACATGGATAAATCTCAAAAACATAATATTAGAGTGGCGGACAAATTGCAGAATGCATATAATGTGATAACTTTTATAAGACTTAAAAATATATAACTTATACTTTTTATACATATATGCTAAAAGTATAAAAACATGCATGGGAATAAAATCACCAAATATAAGGCTTAAAAATATATCAGTTATACTATTTATACATATATACTAAAAGTATGAAAACATACATGGGAATAAAACCACCAAATTCACGATAGTAGTTACTTCTAGGACGGAGAGGAATGGGATCTTGGAGGGTTATTCATTGGCTTGAAGCATATTTATAATATTTCATTTACTTGTTTAAAAGCTTAAGCAAATATAGCAGCATGCTATAATTTGACAAACTTGAGAATTAGCTACATGGATTTTCATTATTTTATTCTTTATTATTTTTCAAATGATCTACCAGAGAGAATGAATCTAAAAGTATCATGGCCGTATTAATATAGGTACCTAAGAAATACTAAACTTTTTAAAAATTTCTCCCCTCAGTTACTTAAATAAATCATCTTTTCTTTATATGTGATCTCTGATTGATGACCATCCCCCCTTCAGTATCACTCCAGTGTGGAGAATCTCTAGTCCCCAAAGTTCATCATTCATCATATATTGATTGTGAACGTATTAGGTGGGTATACAGTGGTGGACAAGACAAAAAAAGCCCTTACACTCATGGAGGTTGTATTCTAGTGGTAAAAGACTTGTAAGAATCTAGTCGAGGTGGAGCCAAGACGGCTGAATAGGAACAGCTCCAGTCTACAGCTCCCAGTATGAGTGATGCAGAAGATGGGTGATTTCTACATTTCCAACTGAGGTACCTGGTTCATCTCACTGGGGAGTGCCAGACAGTGGGTGCAGGACAGGGGGTGCAGCGCACCATGCATGAGCCGAAGCAGGGCGAGGCATCGCCTCACCCTGGAAGCGCAAGGGGTCAGGGAATTCCCTTTCTTAGTCAAAGAAAGGGATGACAGATGGCACCTGGAAAATCAGGTCACTCCCACCCTAGTACTGCACTTTTCCAACAGGCTTAACAAATGGCACGCCAGGAGATTATATCCTGCACCAGGCTCAGAGGGTCCGATGCCCACGGAGCCTTGCTGATTGCTAGCACAGCAGTCTGAGATCAAACCGCAAGGTGGCAGCAAGGCTGGGGGAGGGGCGTTGCCATTGCCCAGGCTTAAGTAGGTAAACAAAGCAGCTGGGAAGCTCAAACTGGGTGGAGCCCACCACAGCTCAAGGAGGCCTGCCTGCCTCTGTAGGCTCCACCTCTGGGGGCAGGGCACAGGCAAACAA
>NW_026654713.1:0-5455 GCF_009828535.3 Hylobates moloch
TACTCTCTTCAAAGCTGTCAGTCAGACAGGGACATTTAAGTCTGTGGAGGTTCTTGCTGAGTTTTTGTTTGTCTGTGCCCTGCCCCCAGAGGTGGAGCCTACAGAGGCAGGCAGGCCTCCTTGAGCTGTGGTGGGCTCCACCCAGTTCGAGCTTCCTGGCTGCTTTGTTTACGTAAGCAAGCCTGGGCAATGGCGGGCGCCCCTCCCCCAGCCTGGCTGCCGCCTTGCAGCTTGATCTCAGACTGCTGTGCTAGCAATCAGCGAGACTCCGTGGGCATAGGACCCTCCCAGCCAGGTGCGGGACACAATCTCCTAGTGTGCCGTTTTCCAGGCCCGTTGGAAAAGCGCAGTATTAGGATGGGACTGACCCGATATTCCAGGTGCCGTCTGTTTCCCCTTTCTTTGACTAGGAAAGGGAACTCCCTGACCCCTTGCGCTTCCCGAGTGAGGCAATGCCTCGCCCTGCTGCGGCTCGCACACAGTGCGCTTCACCGACTGTCCTGCACCCGCTGTTAGGCACTCCCTAGTGAGATGAAACCAGTACCTCAAGCAGAAATGCAGAAATCAACCGTCTTCTGTGTCGCTGGGGCTGGGAGCTGGAGACCGGAGCTGTTCCTATTCGGCCATCTTGGCTCCACCCTCCCAAACCTGTTTGGCGACGGAATCGCTCCTGCTGGCTCCTCTGACTCTCTTTTTTTTTTTTTTTTTTTTGAGACAGGGTCTCACTTTGTCACCAAGGCCGGAGTGTAGTGGCACAAATATGGCTCACTGCAGCCTCAACCTCCTGGGTGTAAGGCAATCCTCCTGCCACAGCCCTCCAGGTAGCTGGGACTACAGGCATGCACCACCGCACATGGCTAATTTTTGTATTTTTTGTAGAAATGGTCTCAAACTCCTGAGTTCAAGAGATCCACTCATCTTGGCCTTCCATAGTGTTTGGATTACAGGCGTGAGCCACCACACCTGACTTATTTTTCTTATTTTTAATTTTAATTTTTAAGTTTTATGGTTACATAATAGTTGTACATATTTGTGGAATACATGTGATATTTTGATATAAGCATACAATGTATAATGAGCAAATTGGGGAATAAAAGTGTTAGAAGTGGGCATCCTTGTTCCATATCTTAGAGGAAAGGCTTTCAGTTTTTCCCCATTCTTTGTGACACTAGCTGTGGGTTTGTTATAAATGGTCTTTATTATATTGAGGTATGTTCCTTCTGTACTCAGTTTATTGAGGGTTTTTATCATGAAGGGATGTTGACTGTTACTGAATGCTTTTTTGGCATCTATGGAAATGATCATATGCTTTTTGTCCTTCATTCTGTTGATGTGATGTATCAAATTTATTGATTTGCGTATGTTGAACTATCCTTGCATCCCTAAGATAAATCCCACTTGGTTGTGATGAATGATCTTTTTAATGTGTTATTGAATCAGTTTGCTAGGATATTATTGAGGATTTTTATATCTATGTTCGTCGGAGGTATTGGCTTATAATTTTACTTGTCTTTGTCTGATTTTGGTATCATGGTAAGACTGGCTTTATAAAATTATTCCCGCCTCTAAGGATGGTTTGGAATTATTCCCTCCTCAGTTTTTTTGAATACTTTTAAGTAGGATTGGTATTAGTTCTTTTTTAAAAGTTTGGTAGAATTTAGCAGTGAAGCCATCAGGTCCTGGGCTGTTCTTTGATGGGAGACTTATTATTACTGCCTCTCCCTTGTTACTTGCTATTGGTCTATTCACGTTTTGTATTTCTTCATGATCCAATCTTGGTATGTTTTATGTGTCTAGAAATTTATCAATTTTTTTTAGGTTTTGCAATTTATTGGCATATAGTTGCTCGCAATAGCCTTTAGTGATCCTTTGAATTTCTGTGGTATGAATGATAATGTCCCTTTTTTGTCTCTAATTTTATTTATTTGGTCTTTCTCTTTTTTTTTAGTCTGGCTAAAGGTTTGTTGATTTTGTCTATCTTTTCAAAAAACCAACTTTTAAATTTTATTGATGTTTTGTATTTTTTTGTTTCAATTTTATTTATTTCTGCTCTTTAATAGTCTACTGAATTTGTGTTTGGTTTGCTCTTGCTTTTCTAGTTCTTTAAGATCTATCATTAAGCTGTTTATTTGAAGTCTTTCTACTTTTTTGATGTAGGTATTTATTGCTTTAAACATCCCTGTTAGTACTGCTTTTGCTGTATCCAGTAGGTTTTGGTATGTTGTGTTCTCATTTTCATTTGTTTCAATAAATTTTTAAACTTTATTCTTAATCTCTTCATTGACCCAGTGGTCATTCAGGAGCATATTAATTTCCATTGTTTGTTTAGTTTCCAAAGTTTCTCTTGTCATTGATTTCTGACCTTGTGGCCAGAAAAGATACTTTTATGATTTTAATTATTTTGAATTTTTCGAGACTTGTTTTGTGGGCTAACATGTGGTCTGTCTGTGAGAATGTTCCATTTGCTAAAGAGCAGAATGTTCTGCAGCTATCGGATGAAATGTTCTGTAAATGTCTGTTAGGTCTATTTGGCCTACAGTGTAGCTTGAGCGTGATTATTTCTTTATTTTCCGTCTAGATGATCTGCTCAATACTGAAAGTCGGGTGTGAAGTTCCCAACTATTATTATATTGGGCTTTATCCCTCTTTAGCTCTAATAATATTTTCTTTATATATCTGAGTGCTCCAGCATTGGGTGCTTACATATTTACAATTGTTATACCCTCTTAGTGAATTGATCCCGTTATCATTATATAATGACTTACTTTTTATCTTTTTACAGTTTCTGTATTGAGATTTATTTTATCTGATATATGTATAGCTATTCCTGCTCTTTTTTGGTTTCTATTTGCATGGAATATATTTTTCCAGCCCTTCATTTTCAGCCTATATGTGTCTTATAGGTGAAGTGAGTTTCTTGTCAGCAGCGTATGGTTGGGTCTTGGTTTTTTTGTTTTGTTTTGTTTTTTTGTTTTGTTTTGTTTTGTTTTTTCTCATTTAGCAATCAGTATTATTTCTTTTTTTTTGTTCCTTTTTTTTATTATTATACTTTAGGTTTTAGGGTACATGTGCACAATGTGCAGGTTTGTTACATATGTATCCATCTGCCATGTTGTTTTGCTGCACCCATTAACTCGTCATTTAGCATTAGGTATATCTCCTACTGCTGTCCCTCCCCCTACCCCCACCCCACAACAGTCCCCGGAGTGTGATGTTCCCCTTCCTGTGTCCATGAGTTCTCATTGTTCAATTCCCACCTATGAGTGAGAACATGTGGTGTCTGGTTTTTTGTCCTTGCGATAGTTTACTGAGAATGATGTTTTCCAGTTTCATCCATGTCCCTACAAAGGATATGAACTCATCAATTTTTATGGCTGCATAGTATTCCATGGTGTATATGTGCCACATTTTCTTAATCCAGTCTATCATTGTTGGACATTTGGGTTGGTTCCAACTCTTTGCTATTGTGAATAGTGCTGCAATAAACATACGTGTGCGTGTGGCTTTATAGCAGCATGATTTATAGTCCTTTGGGTATATACCCAGTAATGGCATGGCTGGGTCAAATGGTATTTCTAGTTCTAGATCCGTGAGGAATCGCCACACTGACTTCCACAATGGTTGAACTAGTTTACAGTCCCACCAACAGTGTAAAAGTGTTCCTGTTTCTCCACATCCTCTCCAGCACCTGTTGTTTCCTGACTTTTTAATGATGGCCATTCTAACTGGTGTGAGATGGTATCTCACTGTGGTTTTGATTTGCATTTCTCTGATGGCCAGTGATGATGAGCATTTTTTCATGTGTTTTTTGGCTGCATAAATGTCTTCTTTTGAGAAGTGTCTGTTCATGTCCTTTGCCCACTTTTTGATGGGGTTGTTTGTTTTTTTCTTGTAAATTTGTTTGAGTTCATTGTAGATTCTGGATATTAGCCCTTTGTCAGATGAGTAGGTTGCAAAAATTTTCTCCCATTCTGTAGGTTGCCTGTTCACTGTGATGGTAGTTTCTTTTGCTGTGCAGACACTCTTTAGTTTAATTAGATCCCATTTGTCAATTTTGGCTTTTGTTGCCATTGCTTTTGTTGTTTTAGACATGAAGTCCTTGCCCACGCCTATGTCCTGAATGGTATTGCCTAGGTTTTCTTGTAGGATTTTAATGGTTTTATGTCTAACATTTAAGTCTTTAATCCATCTTGAATTAATTTTTGTATAAGGTGTAAGGAAGGGATCCAGTTTCAGCTTTCTACATATGGCTAGCCAGTTTTCCCAGCAGCATTTATTAAATAGGGAATCCTTTCCCCATTTCTTGTTTTTGTCAGGTTTGTCAAAGATCAGATAGTTGTAGATATGCGGCATCATTTCTGAGGACTCTGTTCTGTTCCATTGATCTATGGCTCTGTTGTGGTACCAGTACCATGCTGTTTTGGTTACTGTAGCCTTGTAGTATAGTTTGAAGTCAGGTAGTGTGATGCCTCCAGCTTTGTTCTTTTGGCTTAGGATTGACTTGGCAATGTGGGCTCTTTTTTGGTTCCATATGAACTTTAAAGTAGTTTTTTCCAATTCTGTGAAGAAAGTCATTGGTAGCTTGATGGGGATGGCATTGAATCTATAAATTACCTTGGGCAGTATGGCCATTTTCACGATATTGATTCTTCCAACCCATGAGCATGGAATGTTCTTCCATTTGTTTGTATCCTCTTTTATTTCATTGAGCAGTGGTTTGTAGTTCTCCTTGAAGAGGTCCTTCACATCCCTTGTAAGTTGGATTCCTAGGTATTTTATTCTCTTTGAAGCAATTGTGAATGGGAGTTCACTCATGACTTGGCTCTCTGTTTGTCTATGATTGGTGTACAAGAATGCTTGTGATTTTTGTACATTGATTTTGTATCCTGAGACTTTGCTGAAGTTGCTAATCAGCTTAAGGAGATTTTGGGCTGAGACAATGGGGTTTTCTAGATATACAATCATGTCATCTGCAAACAGGGACAATTTGACTTCCTCTTTTCCTAATTGAATATCCTTTATTTCCTTCTCCTGCCTGATTGCTCTGGCCAGAACTTCCAGCACTGTGTTGAATAGGAGTGGTGAGAGAGGGCATCCCTGTCTTGTGCCAGTTTTCAAAGGGAATGCTTCCAGTTTTTGCCCATTCAGTATGATATTGGCTGTGGGTTTGTCATAGATAGCTCTTATTATTTTGAGATATGTCCCATCAATACCTATTTTATTGAGAGTTTTTAGCATGAAGGTTGTTGAATTTTGTCAAAGGCCTTTTCTGCATCTATTGAGATAATCATGTGGTTTTTGTCTTTGGTTCTGTTTATATGCTGGATTACATTTATTGATTTGCATATGTTGAACCAGCCTTGCATCCCAGGGATGAAGCCCACTTGATCATGGTGGATAAGCTTTTCGATGTGCTGCTGGATTCGGTTTGCCAGTATTTTATTGAGGATTTTTG